>NC_091208.1:11547745-11622082 GCF_040958095.1 Procambarus clarkii | reverse complement strand
ATGTCATAATCAGCTGAGCGGCCCCCCTCACTGTGTGAATGCTCCAATATTTGTTTTCCTGGCATTATGTGCCTTGTTTCTTTAAATTCACAGTAATCTCTATATTTGCAATCAACACAATATTTGCTATAATGACAATAGAACGCAATGAGTCACTTCACTGGTCTTAAGCTCAATAAATCGTTTCTACAGCAATAAACATGATAATTCACTGTAAAGGCGTTATACACGACACTTTATAATAATGATGATGAATGCAATTGAATCACGGTACTGGCCTTGGACACAGTAATTCCTCTCGAAGGCAATAACACAATTAATCACTGCACGCATGGAAATGTTATTCATCAGACCAACATATACATATATAGAGATAAATTCATCAATATCAATAATAATAAGATAAATACTGGGCACACAGCCTAACACCAATAACTGGTACACTTTATATATATATATATTCTCTGGCATAAGTTATCATATTAATGTCACATGAAAGAAATCATCAACGACACAGTCAACTCTTCAATAATTCCAGGTGCCTGCACACACCACGTATATAAATATCGTGAGAGCTCTGTACAGCCTCACTCTGCACAACTGTGCCTTACTGTGACATAAACATTTATTTATTTATTTATTTATTTATTATTTATTTATTTATTTATTTATTTATGCATATACAAGAATGTACATTGGGAATGTGAGGATACATAATATGGTAATTACAGTCTTGTAAAGCCACTAGTACGCGCAGCGTTTCTGGCAGGTCCTTAATCTAAGAAAATTTTAAGGAGGTAAATACTTGCAAAATTTATAGACAAAAAAATGATAACAGTTACATGGAATGAAAAAAAGAAAATGAGAGAAAATTGTAGGTACAGTAAATTAAAGCACATAGGTAGCTAAGATTGATTGCAATGACAGCTTGAATGGTAGTTGACAAAAATTGGTAGGTACAATACAGCAGAAACAATATGAGATTGATTGCAGTGACAGCTTGAATGGTAGTTGACAAAAATTGGTAGTCACAATACAGCATATGGCTAGCACACAAAAGAAGACAGCAATGAACACAATGATAAGGTTGTTTGATACTACATAAAAATTAGGAGATTGGATAACACTAGGTACAGAGCAAATTTAAAGCTCAGTGTAGGAAACAACGAAGATGAAATTAGGTACTTTTTGGTTTTGCTTTTGAATAAGGCAAAAGTTTTACAGTTTTTCAATTCACTAGGGAGTGAGTTCCATAGACTAGGTCCCTTAATTTGCATAGAGTGTTTACACAGATTAAGTTTGACCCTGGGGATATCAAAGAGATATTTATTTCTGGTGTGGTGATAATGGGTCCTATTACATCTGTCCAGGGAGAGTTTCAGAGCATGGTTTGCATTTAAGAACAGGGTTTTGTAAATGTAGTTGACACAAGAGAATGTGTGGAGGGAGTTAATATTTAGCAAGTTTAGGGATTTAAACAAGGGAGCTGAGTGTTGTCTGAAAGCAGAGTTAGTTATTATTCTGATAGCAGATTTTTGCTGTGTGATGATGGGCTTAAGGTGGTTTGCAGTGGTAGACCCCCATGCACAGATACCATAATTAAGATAGGGGTAGATTAGTGCATAATATAGTGAGAGGAGAGCAGAGTTAGGAACATAATATCTGATTTTGGAGAGTATACCAACTGTTTTAGAGACTTTCTTAGTTATGTGTTGAATGTGGGTGCTGAAGTTGAGTCTCTTGTCTAGGAATAGGCCAAGAAACTTGCCATCATTTTTATTACTGATGTTAATGTTGTCTATCTGTAGCTGAATTGCATTTGATGATTTGCTTCCAAATAAGATGTAGTAAGTCTTTTCGATGTTTAATGTTAGTTTGTTTGTTGACATCCATAAGTGGACTTTTTTAAATTCATTATTCACAACATTATTTAGTGTATGTGGGTTGAGGTTTGAATAGATAAGAGTAGTATCGTCAGCAAACAATATAGGTTTGAGAATATTAGAGACATTAGGCAGATCGTTTATATATATAAGAAATAGAAGAGGTCCTAAGATACTGCCCTGTGGCACTCCAACGGTAATTGGTAGAGTGGAAGAAGTTGTATCATTGATGGTTACATATTGGTGTGTCACTAAGATAGGATCGGATGTAGTCAAGGGCAAGGCCTCGGATTCCATAATGCTGGAGTTTAAGTAAGAGGTAGTTGTTATTAACAGTATCAAAGGCTTTTCTTAGGTCAATGAAGAGTCCAATCGGAAACTCATTTTTGTCAAGGACTGAGTAGATAACGTCAAGGAGACTAATGATTGCATCGTTGGTGCTCTTTTGGGACTGGAAGCCAAACTGGTAGGGGCTGAGTATGTCGAATTTTGCGAGGTAGGAATAGAGCTGTTTGTAAATAATTTTTTTTTAATATTTTTGCTTGAATAGGTAGATTTGATATTGGTCTATAATTGTTTATGTCCGCCGGATTGCCTCCTTTATGGACTGGCGTTACTCTTGCTTTTTTGAGGATATCAGGGAAGGTGTTACACTCTATAGATTTGTTGAACAGTAGTGCTATGGGTGGGGCAAGGGCATGGGAGGCTCTCTTGTACACAATAGACGGAATTTCACTGGTGTTCCCTGCCTTGGTTTTTAGAGAGTGTATGATGGACACAACATCTGCCGGGCTGATTGGTGAAAGGAGAAGAGAGTTTGGATAGCTGCCTGAGAGACATGTGTTAATATGTTTCTGAGTCTGTGGGATTCTACTGGCAAGATTATCACCAACCGATGAAAAGAAACTATTAAATTCATTTGCCATTTCTAAATCAGTTGACGGTATATCCCCATCCTTGTAGAGTTTTATTTGGTTATGTGAGTGTTGTTTAGTTCCTAGGATACTAGAGATTGTTTTCCAAGTGCTTTTCATGTTGCCTTTTGCTTCATTGAATCTATTCACATAATATGCAAGTTTTGCCTTTCTTATGATACTGGTAAGCATTGATGAGTACCTTTTAGCTACTTCCTTTGAAACTAGGCCAATCCTAACTTTCTTTTCATATTCATGTTTCTTGTTGATTGAGTTGAGAATGCCACTTGTGAGCCATGGATTGTTTAATCTTTTGTCAGTTACTTGCTTGGTAAGAAGGGGACAATGAAGGTTGTAGAGGCTTAGAGTTTTGGAGAGGAAGAGGTTAGCTAATGAATTTATATCATGGGTATTATTGAATTCAGAATCCCAGTTAATATTGTGAAGTGCATTTGTAAGATTGCCTAAAGCTGATTCACTGTGTAGCCTAAATGAAAGTTTCTTGCTTTTTGGTGGTGTTATGTCCATGTTCGCTATGAGAAAGGTAGGATAGTGGTCAGTTGTTCTGTCGTAGATTATACCAGATACAAGGGGAGCTGTTATGTTTGTCCATATGTGGTCCAAGGTAGTGGCTGATGTTTGAGTGACTCGGGTAGGTTTGGTGATTGTGGGGATTAGCATACAGGAGTTCATGCTGTTAAGGAAATAGTCAATTTGAGGGCAATTTTGTTGACCCAGGTCAATATTAAAGTCTCCTCCCAGAATGATGTGGTTTTTGTTGAGATTGTTGTTTATAATAAGATTCCTTAGGTTGTCTGAGAAAGAAGCTATGTTAGTATTGGGAAATCTATAGATGGCTCCAATAGTCAAAGAGGATTTAAGGGATTTAATTGTAAACTGAGCAAAAGTATATTCACAATAGTCATCTCTGTCACTAATAACACTGTTGCAGATAAACATATCTCGGTAATATATAGCTGTGCCACCACCTTTTTTATTAGGCCTACAGTTATGAATGACTTTATAACCAGCTAAGTTGTAGAGTTGGGTATAGTCTTTATTTAGCCAAGTTTCTGTTAAAATAATGAACGATAAGTTAGTACCTAGTGCTGTGAGTAATGCATTTAAATCGTCAAAATGTTTACCAAGTGATCTAACATTTTGGTTGTAAACTGATAGACAGGTGCTATTTTGGAGTTTGTTTTTAGCCTGGTGTGCTATGAAATACTTGCAATAATGATGATCAATGTGCTGGTTGGTATAGATATGAGACAGAAGATTTTGGTCAGGATCAATATCAGTGTGCATAGAGATGCAGAGGGATCACGATACAAGATACACGATAAAGCAAAACACAAGAATAAAAGCAAATACAATAAAATAGTAACAATTTAGAAGTAAAATAAAGATCCAATAGTTAGCCAGGGGGGACACAGAAGTTACAGAAAATAAAAAACAAAAAATCAGTAGAGACTGACAATATAAATGTAAAATAAAAAGTAATAAGAAAAATAATAATCATAAAAAAAATGATCTTGAAGATAATTAGCTTAGTAATGGTTAATTAAAATCCTATAATTGGTATGAACCTAAGAAAACAGTGAGCTCAAATAGATAATTCCGAGAGAAAAAAAAGAAAAGAAAAAAAAGATGACATGTAAATCTAATTAAATCTTGAAATTTACTCTAATATAAATCTAAGTGTAAAAATAAACAGAGTGAGAATATATTCATGTGGAAGATTTTACTAAGATACTGAGGTAGATGCTTATATAAACAATTATACTGTTAATTAATTCCAATAAATGATTACAAGAAACAAATACCAAGTTACTTTAAGTAACAGGGTAATAAAAAGCCCTAGGTTTAGTGACAAGGGGATTAACTAAGACCAAATAATTAAGAGTATAAAACAGGCAAAGATGACAAACAAAAAAATAAAATAAAAATAAAAATAAAAACCTTTGGAAAGGAAAGGCAGAGCTTAAGTACACTTTGGTTGTATGTGAGACTACAAATTATGTTCTGGTTATTCAGCTGATATCCCACAGTCATCCAGGAAAGAAGTGAGGTGTGCCTCAGTGGTTATGACATAAGTTTTTCCAGAGTCAGTCTTCCTAGCTATTATTTTACCATCGCGCACAAAACAATGTTTAATACCAGTGCCGGATCTTTTGCAGATTCCACGTAGTTTAAATAAGAGATTTTGTCTGAATCTGGTTAGACATTCGTTCACATAAACATTGGATTTCCTAGCGACTGCAGCAGTGATAAGGTCTGACTTGCGGGAGCAGCTATCTAACTTCACACGAATCTTCCTGTTATTTGTACCAGATGATTTCGTACCCACTCTATAAGCTGACTTAATGTCTCTTGCTTCGATTGAATAATTCAACTTAGTACGCAATTCCTGGATCACGATGGCAGTACAGTCTTCTCGGTCAGTTTCATGGGGAAAATCATGTGATGAGATGATGGCTCACATAGGTGAGCCTTGCTCACGACATGAAAGATACTCTGGTTAAATATCTAGCTGACTAAAGGGGAATTGGGAGGGAAACTAGAATCACCTACTTCCACCTCACTGATGTGGACTCGCCCTCCAGTGAGAGTTGAATTGCTGCTCCTGGTCCCGGCTCTCGTCTCGTTGTAGGGAACGCCCCCACACACACACTGATGCGTTCTCCAGGAACCCAATCAACGTCCCACAGTAAACACGTCGTCTCCGTGCTCTGTTCTCAGCAGGTCCGTGCTCCTCCTCAACGTCTTGCAGGGTTGGAGTCGGTCTCCGTTTTGAGATTGGACGGTGGAGGGGGGGAGGGGAGGGAAGAAAGGAATGGTGCCCAGTAGCTAAATGATCCCCACCCACTTATGACTGTGACAGTGGCCTAAGAATACGGTACACAAAGGCGATATTAATAGGATATTTAAAATTTTGGTGGAATAGAACATACAAAAAATGTAAATAAAAATTACCCATTAAATCACACACACGACCATATATATATGTGTGTGTGTGTGTGTGTATGTGTGTGTGTTTTGGGGGGCGTAAGGAGGTAGAGAAAGATATTAAAACTATTAATTCTTAAATATAATCGCTTTGTGATGTGAAATATTTTAAAATTACGATTTCATTACCAATATACAATTCAATAAAACCATTTAATTACTTATTCTAATTTATAAACGTTTATAAATTTTACTAAAAAATTTTACTCTCTTCATTTTTTGTTAAAAAATATAATTTATATGTAAAGAAACTTTATGTTTTACAATTTAAACATTAATATACAAAAAAAATTGAGTATACATTACACACACAAAATCTAACAGTGGGTAGGGATCATATAACTACGGTGGTCGTCACTGTTGTTAATGTCGTGGACATTTAGCTACTGTGTACCGTGTTCTGAGGCCAGTTGTCAAAAAGCTAACCATTTAACAGGTGTTTCTTATTTTTAGTGTTTTGGTCAAGTGGCCACAGAGCAGTAAGCCTAGAGCCAGCAGGTGGCCATAGAGCAGTAAGCCTAGGGCCAGCAGGTGGCCATAGAGCACTAACCCTAGAGCCAGCAGGTGGCCACAGACCAGTAAGCCTAGAGCAGCAGGTGGCCACAGAGCACTAAGCCTAGAGCCAACAGGTGGCCACAGAGCAGTAAGCCTAGAGCCAGCAGGTGGCCATAGAGCACTAAGCCTAGAGCCAGCAGGTGGCCACAGAGCACTAAGCCTAGAGCCAGCAGGTGGCCACAGAGCAGCAAGCCTAGAGCCAGCAGGTGGCCACAGAGCAGTAAGCCTAGAGCCAGCAGGTGGCCACAGAGCAGCAAGCCTAGAGCCAGCAGGTGGCCATAGAGCAGTAAGCCTAGGGCCAGCAGGTGGTCACAGAGCACTAAGCCTAGAGCCAGCAGGTGGCCACAGAGCACTAAGCCTAGAGCCAGCAGGTGGCCACAGAGCAGCAAGCCTAGAGCCAGCAGGTGGCCACAGAGCACTAAGCCTAGAGTCAGCAGGTGGCCACAGAGCACTAAGCCTAGAGCCAGCAGGTGGCCACAGAGCACTAAGCCTAGAGCCAGCAGGTGGCCACAGAGCAGCAAGCCTAGAGCCAGCAGGTGGCCACAGAGCACTAAGCCTAGAGTCAGCAGGTGGCCACAGAGCAGTAAGCCTAGAGCCAGCAGGTGGCCACAGAGCAGTAAGCCTAGAGCCAGCAGGTGGCCACAGAGCAGTAAGCCTAGATATACGAGCCAGCAGGTGGCCACAGAGCAGCAAGCCTAGAGCCAGCAGGTGGCCACAGAGCACTAAGCCTAGAGCCAGCAGGTGGCCACAGAGCACTAAGCCTAGGGCCAGCAGGTGACCACAGAACAGTAATCCTAGAGTCAGCAGGTGGCCACAGAGCACTAAGCCTAGAGCCAACAGGTGGCCACGTTCTATTAGGAGGACGGCTTGACACGCTACCCAGGGGAAAATGGCTGTAATGTTACAGTGTATTATGTAATGAGGTTGGTGTCAGGCTCTGTATTTTAATGAATTATTTCCGTTAAACACGACGGTGCAAAGTAGAACAACTTCACAGCACTCAGTGACACATATAAGGTCACGTGACCAAGTACTGACAGTGAGAGGAGACCAGTGACATCATGAACTAAGCAGGACCCCCCAGTGACGTCATGCACTAAGCAGGGGCCCCAAGTGTCGTCATGCACTAAGCAGGACTCCAGTGACGTCATGTACTAAGCAGGACCCCAGTGACGTCATGTACTAAGCAGGACCCCAGTGACGTCATGCACTAAACAGGACCCCAGTGAAGTCATGCACTAAGCAGGACCCTGTGACGGTGTTCTCCCCCCCCCTTATATTTCTCCCACGCCAGCTGTAAGAGTCATATCTACTTTACCCGAACGTTCTCTGCTTTTCAGAGAACAATTTGACATATGTGGGAGCATGAGGTGTTCTCGCATAGGAGAAAAATTAACTACAGAAGAGTATTTTGGCCAGTGGCTTAGAGTTTTGGACTTTTGGACGCCAAGATGGCGCCGACTCCTACGTTTTCGCGCCAAAATGTTATGACGTCAGTGGCACCCGATTTGCCAAGAACGATGACGTGGTACAGGGAGCCAATGAGAAACGCCCCTGGCAAGTGTGACGTCACGAGTGGAGGTAGGTCCGGGCCATGCACCTCCCGTGGCGCTAGGAGTTAGATACAACACGTCGTCAAGGCGGACATGCGATAGGGGGGGTCCTGTCAGTCTGACAGTATTCGCCCCTCTCCGGTGAATATACGCATCACCAGTGGTCTGCGAGCATCCTGTGAGGTCTTCCTGAACTCCGTGAGGCGGACAGAAGAAGGAATTGATGGGAAACGAGCAACAAGTGCTCCAGTGACAGGTGCTTAGCAAGAGTGAAGCCTGGGCAGTGACGTCAAGGACGACTGTACAGTTTCACCAGTCGGGTGATGACGTAGCGGCTGGGCCAGTTCACCGTGAGGAAGAAGAAGAACAAACTAGCTGGGAACCCGAATGACTGCAGCCAGGAGTAAGGACTGCAGACGTAGTTGTGAGGAGGAGGCGACGGCCAGGAGACCGACTCCTACCACTCCAACTCTTCAAGAGGTTGTGGAGGAGCACGGAGCCTGCAGAGAGAAGCAGTACAGAGAAAACGCGCTTTTTGGGTGTTGGTTGAGGTCCTGGGAAGAGCATCAGTGCCTGTGGGGGTGTTCCCTACAGCAAGTCGTGAGCCGGGACCAGGAGGTTCAATTCAACCCTCAACAGAGGACGAGTCCACATCATTTAGTATCTCCACACCTGTTGCTAGTATCTCCACACCTGTTACTAGCACCACACACCTGTTGCTAGTATCTCCACACCTGTTACTAGCACCCCACACCTGTTGTTACTAGCACCCCACACCTGTTGTTACTAGCACCCCACACCTGTTGCTAGTATCTTCACACCTGTTACTAGCACCCCCACACCTGTTGCTAGTGTCTCCACACCTGTTGCTAGCGCCTTACGATTGGTAAGAGTACTCCCACACACCTGACCTCCAGCACCCCCTTCCCCCCTACCCCACACACACACACACACACACACACACACACACACACACACACACACACACACACACACACACATGGGAGATTAAATTCTTCATGAGTCAGAGAGAGAAATTATTCCAAGATCGAACGCGAACAACAAAGAGAAGCCCTCGAGCAACAAAGGGAAGCAGCTGCCATACGAAAAGAAGAACAAGAACGTGAGATTGCAATACTCCGTGAACGTGAACGAATACAGCTTGAAACAAAACAACGCCAATTGGAGATGCAACGCGAACATGACAAACAACAAGCAGCTCTGGCTATGGAATGTCGTCAACGAGAATTCGCGTTGGAAACTACACACCTCACTCAACGCCAGCAAGATACTGCCAATCTTCCCGTCAGTTTCAATATATCACATGCAAGTAAGTTAATGCCACCATTCGTAGAGACAGAAGTTGATGTGTTTTTTACCACCTTTGAAACCCTTGCTAATCAACTTAGTTGGCCTGCCGACCAATGGGCAACCCTTCTCAGAGTACATCTCACAGGTATAGCTGCAGTTACACTCAGTACTTTGGCGACTGAGAATGACTACCAGACTCTGAAACAAGCAGTGTTGGACGCCTACCTTCTCTCCACTGAAAGTTATCGAAGGAAATTCCGTGACCACCTGAAGGCAAGTACCACTACCTTTCTCGAATTTGCTAATACCAAAAGGAGATATTTTATGAAATGGCTGGAAGCAGCACATGTCTCTACCTTTGCAGAACTCGTCAACCTCATGCTAGTTGAAGAATTCTTGAGGCGTGTGCCGCCTCCTGTCCGCCTATATTTAGCAGATAAAGAAGAGACCGACTACCTAAAGTGTGCTAAGTCGGCTGACACTTACAGCCTCATCCACCGGCTGACACCAGAACCATCTTCCAGTAAGAAGTCTTGGTACAGTTACGAGAAAGTGAGTACCGATCAAGCTGGCTCACAATTGTACTGTAAGTATTGTAGACTCTATGGACATACCATAGATAAATGTGGTAAGTCTCAATACAAAGGAAATACTGAATTACCTAAACCCAAACAGACTCCTCCTAAGTCCGGTAAGCCTGTGATGAATGTTGGTGTTCATGTTAATGATCTTTCTCTTTTCAGTAAACACCTGTATACTGGAACTGTCTCTACCAACGGCTCAAATCCGGAGGGACGTTTCAAACTGAAGATCTTGAGGGACACAGCGGCTCTTCAATCAATTGTTTTGAAATCAGCTGTGCCCAATATCGCCTACACCGGAGAAACTGTCTTCATCACTGACCTCACTGCTACCACTCCTTATCCTCTCGCCAGAGTCCACCTGGATTGTTCCTTCGTGACCGGAGAAGTCCAAGTCGCCGTCAGGGAAAAGCCTTTTCCCATGCCTGGAGTGCAACTTCTCCTGGGCAACGACTTGGCAGAAGACCTGCAACCGACCAACCTAATCGTCATGGACCAACCCCAGGTGTGTACCTCTGTAATGGATAATGCCATCTTTGAGTATGTTCCAGCAAAGGTTCAAGAGAGTGATGAAGTTTCTCCTCCGGTTTTAGTGACCACCCGTGCTCAAGCTGCACGACCACAGCCAGCTGACTCTACTGATACCGCTGTCCCTCAAGACCCTCAGAAACTACCCCCGAATCTGACCAAGTTGGAGTTCCGTAAGTTACAGAGGGAAGATCTTACCTTGATACCATTATTTTTCCAGGCTGTGACTCAACCTGACAGTATTCCTGGGTTCTTCCTAGAGAACGAGTTGCTCTACCGCAGATATAGACCCAGTAAACTGAAGGAGGAGGACGATTGGGCCAACGTCGAACAACTAGTGATTCCTGTCAGCCTGCGGCCCACTATTCTACACCTGGCCCACGGAGCACTCTCCCACTACGGATTTAACAAGACCTACCATGGACTCCGTCAACACTACTACTGGCCAGGTATGGTAAATAGCGTCAAACAGTACGTCAAACAATGTCATACATGTCAGATGGCAGGTAAACCGAACATCTCTATTCCCAAAGCACCACTGACTCCCATACAGGTGCCTGCGGAACCTTTCCACAGACTTATTATAGACTGTGTTGGTCCTTTACCTCGGACCAGTTCAGGTAACGCCTATATCTTAACCATCCTGTGGCCTACCACCAGATTCCCCATAGCAGTTCCAGTAAAGAACATTACGGCTGCTACGGTTGTGAAACACTTATTGAAGATCTTCACCCAGTATGGATTTCCAAGGGAGGTTCAGAGTGACTGTGGCACCAACTTCACCAGTGATCTCTTCAAGAGGACACTGGAAGAGTTCAACATCAAACAGGTATTGTCCAGCCCCTATCATCCTGCTTCACAGGGTTCTCTTGAGCGTAGTCATCAGACAATTAAAGCACTCCTGAAGAAGTTTTGTAATGAAACCTCTAAGGATTGGGATAAGCAAATTGACCTGATAATGTGTATCTTTAGAAGTCTTCCCAATGAGTCTCTAGGAGTATCTCCTTATGAGATGCTCTATGGACGTAAGTGCCGTACTCCTCTCAAAGCTTTCAAAGACTCTCTACGTGATGCCACCTTCAGTGAGCATCAGAATGTGCCCCAGTTTCTTCAAAACCTACAACACATTCTAGAGAGGGTCCACAGTTTTGCCCAAGATAATCTATTGAAAGCACAAGAGAGGATGAAGACTCATTACGACCAGACCAGCAAAGTAAGGAAATTTAAACCGGGAGACTTCGTGCTTGCTTATTTCCCTATCCCAGGTTCTCCTTTGCAAAACAGGTTTTCAGGACTTTATCGCATCAAGGAGTGCAGAAACCACCACAACTACGTTCTAGAGACTCCAGATAGGCGGCGGAAGACCCAGTTGTGCCACGTCAACCTCCTGAAGCTATATAACGGTACTCCTCCCACTGTCATGATAACCTACTCTTCCTTTAAAGAGCCATACATCCACAGTGAGACCTTCCCTGCTTCTCCTCCCGTAAGCACTGAAACGGAGTCAGCGCTTTCTAATTCGGAAATCCTAACTGATCTTCACAATTATTTTCAGGACAATCATACTTCCACCCTAAATTATGTCAATTTTCAATTAGGGACAAAAAATGCTAAAATCTTCAGTGTCCGGAATTCCACGTGAGAGGTACACAGCGTTATAGACGGAAAGATCAATATGACACTACTGGAAATTTTTTAGAGGAAGGCAGAAACAGAGTAGTAAATATAAGAGAGAGGAAGAGTCAGATGGAACCACTAAAGGATTACAGAGGGGAAGGGAGATACCCACAAGACTGGAATACAAACTATCAACAAGCACACAGGTGCTACACCACACAACACCCGTCCTACTACCAAAACTGGACGAATCACTTCCAAAACAACACACCCTGGACGCAAACACAGTGGCCGCCTTACCAGAGCCTAAGATATTAACACCAAGTAAGGCATCCAGCACTTCCACTAACACGATAACATCATTTATATTTGCCAACATCCATGGTATAAAAACACGCAAATCCAACAAAGTTCACTTTATTGATGGTCTCCTTCATGAGGCAAATGCAGTGTTTGCAGCCCTAACAGAAACCCACACAAAAGACTACCACGATGGTGAAATATGGATCTCAGAGTACAATCTTTTCAGATGTGATAGGAAACACCGGCTTCAGGGTGGGGTCAGCCTCTACATCAAAGACACACTCATCTGTACTGAGCTGCTAAACACCTCAAATGATATGGTGGAAGTGCTGATAATCAAAATAGAGATTCTAAATGTAGTTATTGTCCTTGTATATATGTCACCGGAGGCAAACCCTCAGCAGTTTAAAGACCAAGTAATGAAAATAGAACACTGCTTGGAAAACCTCACTAATCCAGCTCCGAACATCATCCTGCTTGGGGATTTTAATCTACGGCACCTGAAATGGAAGCACCTGGCTAATACAGTAATATCAGAAAGAATACCAGGAAGTAGAATAAATGATCAGGCACATGCAAATAACTTGCTACGGATGTGCGACAGGTTTGCCTTAAACCAGCAAATAGTAGAACCAACTAGGAAGGAGAACACGCTGGACCTCATTTTCACTAATAATGATGAATTGATCAGGAACATAATGATTACAAATACCTGTTACTCAGATCACAACTTAATTGAAGTTATGACAACCATGGGGAGTAGACCTTCAAAACCAGACCAGATTCCCGGTGGAGGAGATTTCAGCAAATTCAACTTCAATAATAAACAGATAAACTGGGAGCAAATAAACCAGGATTTCACAGAAATAAACTGGGAAGAACAGCTAGAAAATGCAAACCTGAACCAGTGCCTGGAAAAAATAAGCTCAGTAGCACTAGAAATATGTTCAAACCGCATACCCCTAAGAAAAAAGAGAAAGAGATGCAGATTGGAACGGGAACGTCGTTCCCTATATAGGCGAAGAAAACGAATCGCGGAACAACTTGAGAGTCGCACCTTATCTCAAGAACGGCGAAGAAGGTTAGGTAGAGAAATAGAAACAATTGAACTCAAGCTACAAGAATCATACAAAACCCAGGAGAGGCAGAGAGAGCAAAAGGCCATCAGTGAAATAGAGAGAAATCCGAAATATTTTTTCTCCTATGCAAAATCAAGATAAAAAACCACATCTAGTATTGGGCCCCTGCGAAAGGGAGATGGAACTTTCACCGATGACAACAAAGAAATGAGCGAGCTACTGAGGAAGCAGTACGACTCTGTTTTCAGTGAGCCATTAAACGCACTAAAGATTGATAACCCAAATGATTTTTTCATGGATATGATACCAACATCAAATCATATGTCAGACGTCACCCTATCCCCACTAGTTTTTGAAGAAGCCATAAACAGTATATGCCTATGCACCCTGCACCAGGCCCGGATTCTTAGAACTCCATATTCATCAAGAACTGTAAAAAACCACTATCGCAGGCCCTCCACATTCTGTGGAGACAAAGCCTAGATACTGGTGTTATTCCTGATATACTAAAAACAGCAGAGATAGCACCACTTCATAAAGGAGGAAATAAGGCAGAGGCAAAAAATTACAGACCGATAGCACTAACATCTCACATTATAAAAATTTTTGAGAGAGTGCTAAGAAGTAAGATCACAAAATACATGGAATCACAGCATCTCCATAACCCCGGACAACACGGTTTCATAACAGGGCGCTCTTGCCTGTCGCAGTTGCTGGACCACTATGATATGGCATTATTATTATTATTATTTTTTTGCGATATATACAAGAGTTGTTACATTCTTGTACAGCCACTAGTACGCGTAGCGTTTCGGGCAGGTCCCTGGAATACGATCCCCGCTGCGAAGAATCGTTTTTTCATCCAAGTACACATTTTACTGTTGCGTTAAACAGAGGCTACAGTTAAGGAATTGCGCCCAGTAAATCCTCCCCGGCCAGGATACGAACCCATGACATAGCGCTCGCGGAACGCCAGGCGAGTGTCTTACCACTACACCACGGAGACTGGTGCTAGATGATGGTGCTGATTAGATGCTATGCCTGATTAGATGCTATGGAAGACAAACAGAACGCTGATGTAATTTACACAGATTTCGCAAAAGCTTTTGATAAATGTGATCATGGCGTTATTGCACATAAAATGCGTTCAAAAGGAATTACCGGAAAAATAGGCAGATGGATCTACAATTTCCTGACCAACAGAACCCAATGTGTAATAGTCAACAAAATAAAATCCAGCCCATCAACCGTGAAGAGCTCAGTACCCCAGGGCACTGTGCTTGCTCCAGTACTTTTTCTCATCCTCATATCGGACATAGACAAGAACACAACTTATAGCACTGTATCATCCTTTGCAGATGACACTAGGATCTTCATGAGAGTAGGCAACATAGAGGACGCGGCAAACCTCCAGTCAGATGTAGATCAGGTCTTTCTATGGGCTACAGAAACTAATATGGTGTTTAACGAAGATAAGTTCCAGCTCATGCGCTATGGAAAAAATGAAAATATAAAAACGGAAACCACGTACAAAACTCAGGCAAATCATGACATAGAACGGAAAGGCAATGTAAAGGATCTGGGTGTACTCATGTCGGAAGACCTTACCTTTAAAGAACACAATAAAGTAGCCGTCACAACTGCAAGAAAAATGACAGGTTGGATAACAAAAACTTTTCACACTAGAGATGCTATACCGATGATGACACTTTTCAAAACGCTTGTGCTCTCTAGAGTGGAGTACTGCTGCACAATGACAGCCCCTTTCAAAGCTGGAGAAATTGCCGACCTGGAGAGCGTGCAGAGATCCTATACTGCTAGAATTCACTCAGTAAAACACCTAAACTATTGAGACCGACTAAAGAACCTAAATCTGTACTCCCTTGAGCGCAGGTGGGAGAGATATATAATAATTTACACGTGGAAAATGTTAGAGGGGCTGCAGTCCCAAACCTGCACACAGAAATAACATCACATGAGACCAGAAGACATGGCAGGATGTGCAGAATACCCCCGTTGAAAAGCAGAGGTGCAACAGGTACTCTGAGAGAGAACTCTATCAACATCAGAGGCCCGAGACTGTTCAACACGCTTCCACTACACATAAGGGGCATAACTCGCTGACCCCTCACAGTGTTCAAGAGAGAACTGGATAAGCACCTCCAAAGGATACCTGATCAACCAGGCTGTGACTCATACGTCAGGCTGCGAGCAGCCGCGTCCAACAGCCTGGTTGATCAGTCCAGCAACCAGGAGGCCTGGTCGACGACCGGGCCGCGGGGACGCTAAGCCCCGAAAGCACCTCAAGGTAACCTCAAGGTAAGGCTAAGAGTTTTTTGAAGAAAAGATTGCACTGCTAGGTTGATGTCTCCTATGTTACCTAACTCGGACTCCCAGTTGACATTATCAGCAGCAGTTATAAAATTGTCTATAGCAGTTTCATTGTGCAGCCTAAAACTTAACTCCCTTGACTCTAGAGGTGGTTTGCTAATGTTAGTTAAGAGAAATGTGGGGTAATGGTCTGTAGTGCTATCAGTGATTATACCTGAAGTAAGCGGAGAGGTTATGTTCGTCCAGATGTGATCTAGAGTCGTGGCAGTACTATCAGTGATTCTAGTAGGTCTAGTGATTAAGGGTATGAGGAAGCAGGAATTCATACAGTTGAGGAAGCTAACAGCAGTAGGGTGTCCAGGCTCACAGAGGTCAATATTAAAGTCCCCTGCGATAATTAGATAGGTTTTGTTCAGTCTGTTATCGAGTATTAGATTTCTAAGGTTTGAGTTGAATTCGGACACATCAGTGTTAGGAATTCTATAGACTGCACCCACAGACAGGACAGAATCGGCACCCTTGACTCTGAAGCTGGCGAAGATATACTCCCCACAGCAGTCTCTAGTTAAAATAAAATAAATAAAATAAAATAAAATAAAATGTTTATTTAGGTAAGGTACATACATACAATAAATTTTTACAAAGATTGGTTGACTTATAGGTAGAGCTAGTACATACAATGCCTAAAGCCACTATTACGCAAAGCGTTTTGGGCATGATAAACTTAAATGACAAGCTTAATACTAATTGAGCATAATGAGTAGAATGAAAACATAGATGAAAAAGCAGCACAAATACAATTAAGGGGGCATATCATTCTAAATCGTTATAAATTAAAAGTTGTTCAATTTGCTTATAAATTTTTTTATGAAATGGTTATAGAAAGGGCTGCAACTGGTCCAAGTTTCACCATCCACACCCTAACAGAAAAGGAGAAAAAAAAATACACAACGTATTATGCAAACGAATGTTCAACAGTCTCAAATAATCTCAGGGAACACATGTGTCAACTAAAATGTCTACTATGTGCTGTAGAAGCACAAACTCTTGTAATAAGTTGTAATATGTATGTGCAATATATTTATATTTAATTTTTTTTTTTTTCCAATATTTTTTTCTCGTTTGTTATCAAGGGATTTGCATGAAACTTGCACACCTTGCTCATGGATGCCTATCTGCAAGGGTGCCAATTATGAACGAAATCTGTCGAAGTCAAGCTCGGCTACAGGTGGCCGAACTTGGATCTTTATTTTACTCTGGAAAGTAATTTACACCTTCAAATTACTTCAGAGCTTTCATTTATTAATCAATTTACATTCAAATTAGACCTTATATGTAGCGTTTGTGCTTCTACAGAATCTAGTAGATATTTTAGTCCAAAGTCTATTTGTTGATTTTATAAAAATTTATAAATATCATATATTGCATATTTTTTTAGAAGGTAACTTTGAAAAATTATATTATTGCACTAAACACTTTTTGATAAAACTGATCATTAGAATCCTTTATTATGTGCTTAATTTAATATCTGAGTGTTATAGAAATGTTTTTAGTTGACACATGTGTTCCCTGAAACTATTTGAAAATTCGTTGCATAATTCGTTGTTTATTTTTTTTCTCCTTTTCTGTTTAGGGTGTGATGATGAAACTTGGACCAGCTGCAGCCCTTTCTATAACCATTTCATAAAAAAATTTATAAGCAAATTGAACCACTTTTAATTTTACATTGATATGCCCCCTTAAGTTGACAAACAGCGCTCATTAAAGAAAAACAGACATTGGTTGACAATAGAAGGGTAAGGTAGGTTACAGGGAATTTATTAGGTATAGCTTCGTTTTTAACTTAAACTGGTTGAGAGAGGTACAGTCTTTAACATGGTTGGGAAGGTCATTCTACATTCTGGGCCCCTTGATTTGTAGAGCATTTCTAGTTTGATTAAGTCGTACTCTAGGAATATCAAAACTGTATTTATTTCTGGTGTGGTGCTCATGGGTTCTGTTACAACCTTCTATGAAGGTTTTGAGATCAGGATTGGCATTATAGTTTAGCGTTTTAATATATGTATAATACACATGAGAGAATGTGCAGTGACTTAATGTCTAACATATTCAGAGATTTGAGTAGGGGTACCGAGTGATGTCTGGGGCCAGAGTTGGATATTGTCCTAATAGCAGCTTTGTGTTGAGTAATTAGAGGACGTAAGTGATTTTGGGTAGTAGAGCCCCAAGCACAAATACCATAGTTGAGATATGGATAGATAAGGGAGTAATAGAGTCACCAGGGCAGGGCGTGGTACATATGTCGGAAAATCCGACACCATTTAATATATCATACAGATAATAGCTGTGTTGTATAAACAAGTTAACCATAGAAAACGTAACTTGTAGTGGAATTACCGTTTAAAGAAAACGGGATATCATCACCACATACCATTATAAATTCACCAGCTATTCTGCTGGGAATTATTCTTAAATACATTAGTCTTTGGACTTTACCATCATAAAAACATCTTATATAAATTAACTTAATTATCAATATTAAAGTAGAGTAAATGTGACCCTTCTATCACCTTTGGACATCTGGACAATGTAAGCCAGGCGTCAGGAGGAAGGAGGGCAGCCATTGTTGTGTCACCTCCGAGACGTGTGAGCAAATGGCTCCTATCATATCTGGACAATGTCGGCCAGGCGTCAATAGTATGGAGTGTTAGATGCAGCCATTGTTGAGACTAGACCAGAGGCTCACACAGGAGCAAATTCGGCTCCTGTTAAATTTACTTGGACGAAGTGTTATGGAAACCAGTGGTGTACCATTATCACACGCTGTCAACAAATTCAAGTTAAGTGTTCTTTCCGAAACCCATTATCTATCATTAGTGGCCATTAATGTCATTGGGTAGGGTTAGCCGGTTAGAACGCGAAATCGCCTCAAACTAAAGGTAATTAAGCCAGGTCTTCAATGTTCCATGTACTGTATAGTGTTTTCTCTGATATAGCTTGTCATATATAGGATTCTGGCTTCACAGCTAGCACACTTTTGACAGGTCAAGACGAGGAAGAATTTGTGCACCAGTTACTGGGTGATGGAAGCTACCTCAAAGAGATAATTTGGTGTCTACACCCTAGTTATACCTGGTGGACTAACCTGCTGTACTATAAGATAAGGAACCTCTTCAATGTATGTAGTTAATTCTGTAGTTTGATTGGCTGCATATATATAAACTAATAAACCCCCCCTAATGTGTAGAGGATCGATTTGTGAGATTGAGATTATTGCAGAAATACAGTCCACTTAACATTATACAAATTGCTATCGAAGTATATAAATTAACGTAAATATAAATTCATATAAATTAAATAAATATAAATCTCACAGGTCGGTTCCCACATTATTTGGACCTTCGGAACCGGAATATTTGGTCCTATGAACCCACATTTGGTCATCTTAGTACCGGATGAACCAGTTAACCAGTGGATTCATTAAATATACTAGTGCAGTGTTATTTAAACAAAGGCCAGCAGTCAAGACGGCAGCGTAGCCTCGAGGGAGCTCAGGAGCCCCCCCTCAGCCCAGTTCAGCTTCGTCAGCGGTTTCATGCACACCCACAGATATTTGGTGGCGTGTTATTTCGTGAAATGACAGCGCTAATATAGAAGCCAGCCAAATTAGTGGCTGTGTCCTCGCAAGATTGTTCACGGATTTCGTGGTGTTACATTTCGCGAGAGATTATCTACGAATTTTGTGGAGTTTATTTCGCGAGGTCACTAATAATATTTAATACTTCTTGATAATATTAGAAGTTTCATAGAGGCTATTATCAATAATTGTGTATATTATTTCTCCAAAATAGAGAATCATTTAATATATATTGCACTAGTGATCACAGTATAATATTTACTAATTGCCAACCCACAACAGGGTAGGATATTACCATTGACTAGTTGAACTATTATCGTTCATCTTACTCCCATTATTACCATAGTCAGTTGTACTATATTGAATAACCTAACACCATTAATGAATGGTCCAGACCCTATTTTGGGTGTAATTTTTATCAACTCGAGTTGAGTTGTGTATATATAATAATTTACTTATGATCATTACACCTTTTAGTGATTAATTAGTGTCTCTACCATCCTAGGGTGATATAGAAGAGCTAACCTAAAGGTACTTCCATGACACTGGTTTATCACTCAAATCATTAGTGTGTATGATTGTATATATATAATGTGTATTAATTTTAAGTGATAACCTCTAGTAGAGGTAGGATTATTGCCTAGTGAGTGCATTTTACCCTAGGCTACCATTAGAGCTTGTTCAGTATTATGAGCAGCCCAAGTACAAGCCCCACAAGGCTTCACCAACGAACCAGTATGGATAATGCAGGGAGAATGAAAAGAACCCTTGCAGGTCTTAAAGGCCACTTAACAAGACAGATCAAGAAATGTGAAGATTTGTCACAACAATCTCAAGTTGATTATGCTGACCTGGAAAGCTATTATCAAGCAGCTGCAGGTAAATTTGAGCAAATCAAATGTCAAATAGCAACATATGTGGCTGAACTTGCCAACACTAATTTATCAGAAACAGAAATAGACGACATTATGGTTGATCTTGCGAATTATGAAGATCACACTCAGGCCACGTTACAGCCTTATGTTAAATTAATTGCCCAGAACAAGGCAACAGTAACAACAACAACAGTTGCATCTAATACGAGTCAAGCAGAAGCTCGACTCCCTCCAATTAATTTACCCACTTTCTCAGGAAAAGATGAGGAAGATTGGGACGAATTTTGGAACAAATTCGTTGACCTTGTAGACTCAAAACAATCTTTACCAAAGAGTAGTAAATTCTCTTATTTGCAAGGCCAATTATCAGGTGAGGCTAAAACAGTAGTATCCCATCTGAGATTAACTAATGACGGCTATGATCTGGCAGTAAATCTCCTCAAGGATAATTATGCTGATCCAGAAGTAAGAACATCACATTTAGTTCATGAGCTGTTGCATTTACCCCCACCGGAGGCTTCAGCTGATTCACTCCAAGTCTTCAAGCTGGAGGTAGAATCATTGATCAATGCCCTCAGCCTGACAGCAGATACAAACGGGGCTGAGTGGGTCTTGAAAATAATTGTCCAGGAGAAAATACCTAGGGACATATTGAGACAAATGAGTGCTCATTACAATAAAAGCATCTTATCCATGAATGAAATATCTGAAGGTTTAAAGTCAGTAGTTCATCAATTACGAACACATGACAAATTAAAACCACCAAGTAAACCCTCAGAAACCAATAATAGTAAACCACAGAGTACCAAAGGTACTCCAAATCAATCTAGACAATATAATTCAACACCAAAGTGGAACAGTGGCAGTGTGGGCGTATATGCAGTGGGACCCTCCAAGCCTATAGTTACTGTGTCACCCAAGAACATGACACCAAAGGGTACAGGAAGCTATGGAACATGTTTGTTCTGCAATGAGAAACATTCAATGTACCACTGCTCTAATTTTCCTGATAGTGACGCCCGTGTTGAGCGACTCAAAGATTTGCAACATTGCACGAGGTGCCTCAGGAAACATAACATCAACGACTGTGATACCCAATTACACACCTGTAATAGGTGTAACAAAGGTCAGCACCATGCAGCATTGTGCAGAGACACCAAAACAACGTCTCCAAACCCCAATGTGGAAGATAGCATTCCCACCTCAGTACAGTACTGCAAGGTGCAACAAACAAAGAGTGTCCAATCGGCAAAGTCTAAAGGTAATACGACTTTGCCTACTGCCCAAATTACCATCCTGAATAAGAGGGCCAAGGTCCATACCCGTGGGTTGTTTGACCAAGGATCCCAGAGAACATATATCACTAAAAAGTTGGCAGATGAATTACAATTAAGGCCTGTAGCCCAGACGTCATTCAACATCTCAGGGTTTGTAACAGATGCAGGACCTCAAGTCTACCAGGTGGTACAAACATCAGTACGTTTAGGCAGGTACGTCTGTCGAGTACAAGCCATTGTGGTGGACAAAATACCAGTAGACCTACAAGTTCAAGGTCTGAGAGCAACAGCCAAATTCCTGAGAAATAGAGGAATAAAATTGGCAGATAATATTAAGTCTGATCACCTCACTGACTTCGGTCTCCTTGTAGGGACAGACTATTGTCATCGATTCATCGGTAGCCCTACTAAATATCAGGGTATAACCATGTTAAACTCTGCAGGAGGTAAATTACTCTCAGGCCCAGTATCAAGCCTGAGGAGACCTATGCCTGCAGATAAACAATACCAGTAGAAATCTAAATTTGTCAGCTGATTATATTTCTCCAGTAGCATTATACTAAGGAGATTACAGCTGACTATACTAACAGAGGTTGATGTTAGTATCATCATTTAAAGCTGGAGATGAGTTCATGAGGCCTCAGTGGCAAATCAGTGAACAGTAGCCTAAACCAGCTACAAGTCACTGCGACCAATGTCACTGAACCCACTGCAGTCTCAGAACCATACTTTACTTTAATGATGAGCTATTCAATCTTCTGAATCAATTAACTAAATTAAACCCCAATAAATCTGATGACTGATTTGATACATTTATTATTTAATCAAGATGTATTCCATGGGCCTCAGTGTTTATATATCAGTGACCAGTTACCTGAAGAAACTTCAAGTTATATCTAATGTCACTGATCTCACTGCAGTCCCTGAATCATACTTGACTGTAGTACTTGATCACATCCAGTCTTCTGGGTTAAATAATATGTAATTAGGCTTGAATATTAGCCTTTCAAGAGTTGACAGGGAAATGAAATCGCATTAGACTTCTAACCCCTGCAACTCTAGTACGGGACATCCGTCCTGTACGAACAGACACACAAATGTGTGATTACTAACTACTAACATCAAATTAATCTAATAATTCGAAGGAGGAGTATCGGTGTTCGTCTGTTCTAAATAGGACTTCGACCCGTGAGCAGCCCCCTGGGGAATTATGTCGGAAAATCCGACACCATTTAATATATCATACAGATAATAGCTGTGTTGTATAAACAAGTTAACCATAGAAAACGTAACTTGTAGTGGAATTACCGTTTAAAGAAAACGGGATATCATCACCACATACCATTATAAATTCACCAGCTATTCTGCTGGGAATTATTCTTAAATACATTAGTCTTTGGACTTTACCATCATAAAAACATCTTATATAAATTAACTTAATTATCAATATTAAAGTAGAGTAAATGTGACCCTTCTATCACCTTTGGACATCTGGACAATGTAAGCCAGGCGTCAGGAGGAAGGAGGGCAGCCATTGTTGTGTCACCTCCGAGACGTGTGGAGCAAATGGCTCCTATCATATCTGGACAATGTCGGCCAGGCGTCAATAGTATGGAGTGTTAGATGCAGCCATTGTTGAGACTAGACCAGAGGCTCACACAGGAGCAAATTCGGCTCCTGTTAAATTTACTTGGACGAAGTGTTATGGAAACCAGTGGTGTACCATTATCACACGCTGTCAACAAATTCAAGTTAAGTGTTCTTTCCGAAACCCATTATCTATCATTAGTGGCCATTAATGTCATTGGGTAGGGTTAGCCGGTTAGAACGCGAAATCGCCTCAAACTAAAGGTAATTAAGCCAGGTCTTCAATGTTCCATGTACTGTATAGTGTTTTCTCTGATATAGCTTGTCATATATAGGATTCTGGCTTCACAGCTAGCACACTTTTGACAGGTCAAGACGAGGAAGAATTTGTGCACCAGTTACTGGGTGATGGAAGCTACCTCAAAGAGGATAATTTGGTGTCTACACCCTAGTTATACCTGGTGGACTAACCTGCTGTACTATAAGATAAGGAACCTCTTCAATGTATGTAGTTAATTCTGTAGTTTGATTGGCTGCATATATATAAACTAATAAACCCCCCCTAATGTGTAGAGGATCGATTTGTGAGATTGAGATTATTGCAGAAATACAGTCCACTTAACATTATACAAATTGCTATCGAAGTATATAAATTAACGTAAATATAAATTCATATAAATTAAATAAATATAAATCTCACAGGTCGGTTCCCACAACATAATATCTGATCTTAGAAAGAATGCCCACAGTTTTTGAAACTTTTTTTGATATATTTAGAATGTGTCCCTGGAAATTCAGCTTGTGGTCAATGAGAATGCCAAGGAATTTGCCATCTAATTTGTTACAAATTTGGGTATTGTTTATTTTGAGATTTATTTGACTAGAGGATATTGCCAAACAGAATATAGACAGTTTTGTCAATGTTAAGGGTGAGTTTGTTGGCAGTTAGCCAAAGATGGACTTTATTTAGCTCAGTATTTACTGTGGCATTTAGAGCAAGGGGGTCAGGACTGGAGTAAATGAAGGTTGTGTCGTCAGCAAATAGAATTGGTTTGAGGTGTTGGGAGGCACTTGGAAGGTCATTAATGTAGATGAGAAAGAGGAGAGGGCCAAGTATGCTGCCCTGAGGAACACCAATGTTGATGGGTAGGGTGGGAGAAATTGTATTATTCACAGAAACATATTGGAGCCTGTCAGTAAGGTAGGATTTGAGGTATTGTAGGGAGTGTCCTCTGACTCCATAATGATGTAATTTAAGAAGAAGGTTTTGGTGGTTGACCAATTTCTAATTGACAATTTCTAATTCTGACCAAGTTCTAATTTCTTTTAAGCATGTTAGTTCTTGGTGGTAGTAAAGAGCAGTGCCACCACCTCTCTGAAGTTGACGACGGTTGTGAATTGCCGAGTAGTTAGGCATGTTAAAGAGTTGAGTAGTATCCTCTTTCAGTATAGGGTATCGCTAGTATTTATATTGCTAATTTACTCTAAGGGGCTCAGTGGGACCACTGTACTCAGTTGTACCAAGCTACCTAGAGTCCTTGCTAGTGTTACTTGCCTAGTAGACTTTACCCTAGCTTGTCCCAAGTGTAAGCCTTGTATCCTGCCTATGTAGACCAAGGTAGTTAATGTAAGATAGGGTGGTAAAGTAATTATTGTTATTGTGTGAATGTATATGGGGGGTTGTTAAGAGGGTTTAATAAATAAGTTAGTTTTTGAGGTGTATCCATTACTCCTGTTGTAGTGGTGTAGTAATTATATCCCAGACAACAGATCTGTTCTAAAACCTTAAAGTATAAACAGGAACCTATGTTCCTTGGGGGCCCAGGCCTGTGTCACCACCCTGTTACACCTTGATTCTAACTGCTGACCCTACTCCATAATACTAGATCCCCCATAGCAGCCACGCAAACCTATAAGAAGTGGTTGGCCTGACCGGGAGCAACACTTTAATTTAAAAAAAAAATCGATTTTTGAGTGCCAAAACTAAAAATTCTTGTTTGCCGCAAAACGGTTGTGTGTTAGCCTAGGGCCCAGCTCGTCTAGCAAAGGATACATCTTGCACTGACTGGACACCTAGCTGGATCCCTTCACGATTGAGGTAAGTGTGGCCTTGTGTTAGGGACCGTGCAAATTTTTGTTTTTTTCCAATTTTTCTTTTTTAATTTTTTCTTTTGCTAGGAGATAAATTAATTAGTAATAGAGGCTAAAATGCAGGAACTGGCAAAGGACCCTTCAGTGGTAGAGAATAAGAAGCTCACCAAATCTAATTTAGTATTGTTAGGCAAGGAATTTGGTCTCGAGTTAAACGACACTGATAAAAAAGTGGACTTTGGTGAATGAAATTTTACAGCATTGTATAGACCAAGAACTATTGCCAAGTGATACAATTTTATGTGAGCCCAGTCCAGCGGAAAGTGTAGCTAGTAGAAATATAGTTAGAATTAAAACTAGCCCAGTTAAGACTGACAGAGCAAGAGGCTAGAGTAGTAGAACAAAATGCTAAAATTGAAGAGCAAAGGCTCAAAAATGAGGCAGCAAGACTTAGAGGAGATACCACTGTACCACCACCTACTGGGGACTCAAACCCCAGGTATTCTGATAAAAAGCATAACTTACCTGAATTTTCAGAGTCAGACCCTGAAAGATTTTTTAATCATTTTCAGAGACTGGCCATGTCCATGAACTGGCCAAGGGAGGAGTGGGTGAAAATCTTACAGGGGCGGCTTAGGGGTAAACCACAAGATATTTTTATAAACATGCCTGACAAGTGTTTTAAATACAGTAAAGTCAGGGAACGAATTTTGAGGGCATATGAAATTACACCTGATGCTCACTGCCAAGCTTATTGCAACCTTAGGCCTACTCACAACCAACCTCTCACTGAATTTGCTAATGATCAAATTAGATTGTTTGAAAAATAGATTCGCTCAGCTCAAGCCGAAACATACGAGGCACTTAAAAATCTAGTTTTAGTGGAGAATTTTATAGATAATATGCCAGAGAATGTAGCACATTACATTTGAGGAAGGATAGAGGTAGATTCTAATTTAGTGGATTTGGCCAAGATGGCAGAAAACTACCAGTTGGCAGGCAAAAGGCCCAATACAAATAATTATATCCCACAGAGTAACAAAACTTATACCCACAGTCAGTCCAGACCAGCCCATTCTAACCCTATAACTAATGCACCTTCTCTTTCAGACATAACTAACCCTGTTAAATTGTCTAGCCCCACGGCACCTAAGGGTGAACCAAAGGGCAATCCTGTTAGTAATGTCTCTTCTCCTCGACGTATCTGTGGTCACTGTAAACATCCAAACCACATTACTAGCCGTTGTTGGCAACTGTACCCAGAAAAAAGACCCTATAATCTTGTTGTGACACAGGGCTTGGGGTCTTCTGAAGGATTAGGGAGTAAGAGCTCCAACCCACAGTGGTTGAACCTGCTTACCCCATTCTTATCGAAAGGGAGACTACTTTTGTCTGAGGGCTCTTCCTGGAAGGACGTGGTGATCTTCCGAGACACCGGTGCCATCCAGACTTTAATTTTAGAAAGTGCATTGCAAGGTGCCAGCACTCTTGATACTGACTGGAGAGGTAGTACTGGTCGAGGAGGTCACTAGTGATACTCAAGCAGTACCCCTCCGTAAGGTTACCCTGGAATCTGATTTCCACAAGGGTGTTTGTACAGTTGGGGTCACTTCTTACTTACCTTTCCCTAATGTTGATGTAATATTGGGTAATGATTTAGCAGGGGATAAGGTAGGGGACTCCAGACTGCCTATTATGTTGCCTCATCTCATCTCAAGACCGTCAGTAGTTTCAAAGCGTTATATGACAGAGTGCTGGGAAGACGGGACACCACGAGCGTAGCTCTCATCCTGTAACTACACTTAGGTAATAAACACACACACACACACCCAAGATCTTTCCCAAGAGGCAGACAAGAGGAGCTCCAGCATATTTCAACAGTGTGTGTGTGTGTATGTGTGTGTATATATATATATATATATATATATATATATATATATATATATATATATATATATATATATATATATATATATATACATATATATACATATATATACATATATATACATATATATATATATATATATATATATATATATATATATATATATATATATATATCATTGGATGAAACAATCATCCAATGTTTCATTGGATGAAACAATCGAGATGATAGCCGACAGAGTGTACCGTGATCCGGCCTGTACTCCTCTTGACATACCAGAAAACAGTCTAAGGAAACTACTCCAAGCTTGTACTTTGTACTAAAGAGGCACCTTTCTTGAGCCCGGATGGACACATGTATAAGCAAGTAGATGGGGTCGCCATGGGTTCTCCCCTAGGTGTCCTGTTTGCAAACTTCTACATGAGTACCATCGAGCAAAAAGTCTTAGTCGACATGAACTTGAAACCGGCCATATACTGCAGGTATGTTGACGACATTTTTACACAGGTACCTGATGTCAGACATCTGCAGGAGCTGAAGGAGGCATTTGAGCAGAATTCTGTGTTGCGTTTCACTTACGAGATGGAGAAGGATGGGAAGCTGCCCTTTCTAGATGTAACAGTCATGGAAAGGAGTGGAGTTTTCCACACTGCAGTCTACACTAAGGAAACAAACATAGGAATGTGCCTGAATGCCAACAGTGACTGCCCGGACAGGTACAAGAGGAGTGTTGTTAACGCTTATGTCGACCGTGCCCTCAGCCACAGCTCAGAATGGAAGCAAGTCGACGAAGAACTCTGTAGGGTAAGGCAGGTCCTAGTCAACAACGGTTTCTCCAATGGTTTCATGGAAGACATCATAAGAAGGAAAGTGAAACGCCATGCAACCTCTGAAGAGACAACTAACACAACACCTATACCCCCTATTAGACTATTTTACAGGAACTTCTTTCCACAGCCCATAAAACGGAGGAAAGGGTCCTGAAAGATATTGTCAGTAGAAACGTTATCCCTACAGACAAAAATCAGAAGATACAACTGACAATTTACTATAAAACCAAAAAAACGGCCAGCCTACTCATGAGAAACTCTCCAGACACAAAGCAGAATGTTTTAAAAGAGACCAACGTCGTCTATGCCTTCAAATGCCCTCTTGGGGATTGTGAGCCGCAAAAAACTCAGTATATAGGCAAGACAACAACATCTCTTTCCAGGCGTTTAACGATGCATAAGCAACAGGGCTCCATTAAGGAACATATAGCCTCTTCCCACAACCAAACCATCACCAGAGAAATCTTAGCTTATCTTAGATACGCGATAGCAGGCGGCTCGACGTCTGCGAGGCACTACACATCAAGAATTCAACACCAGCAATCAACAGCCAATTAATGCACAACTATATTCTACCCACTTCAAGACTCCGCTCCAATATAGAAGCATCAAGAAATATGGGCCAATAAAAATAGGCCTTCTGCAGTTACCTACTTTTAATACCTGTTTGTATTTCATTGTTTCGTGTTCTGTCTTGTGTTAAAAGTTTATTTTCACCTCATCCAAAACTATTGTAACATGTCACTTCACCCAAATGTAGGTATAAAAACTCGAAAGATGTTTAAGCTGTATTCAGTTAAAGTTGTGTGTGTTTGTGTAAACTAAAGTCTTTGAAAATGTAATAAGTTTTACGAAACGCGCTCAAGTGTCGCATCAGACTAGAAATAAAAATGAATTTTGGAGAATTGATCTTTGAATTACCATCAACAGTGAAAAGAAACGTAAGAAAGATTGAGAAAATTCGTGTTAGAATTATTAATCTTACTTTTTCGGTCATATTTAATAATATATATAGATACATGTACATGTATATATAACATTAATAATTGTGTTTAGTTCCTAAACAGATTATGTGCCTCTGTAACCATTTCCACCACCACCCATGGGATGGGTATGGGGTACATAATAAAGAAAGAAAATGAAACTATACAATAAGGAATTCCTACCAGATATGATTCATAATACACAGGTAATATAGTGACAGGGTTAGATAGGAAGGATAGGATATATTACACTGACAAAACCTACACTAAATGCCAATGATAACTTCTTTTCCTCATAAATTTGCTATAGGCTATTATATATATTTCACTTACAAATAAGGAGAATTTATATTTATTATCCAGGGATCAGAAGAATACATGCTATTATAATGAGTTGCATATTTTAATGTATTTTAACAATTTTGTTTACAAGTCATTACTGCTTTCTCTCTCTAAAGTAGAAAACAGTATTGTACTGTGTATAACTAATCCTGAGATCAATATCCATACATGTCTATTATGTGCTACCCTCAGTGAGCATCAACATTAGGTTTAAGATATTTTATTCTCTCTGTAGTAGCCTGAAGCGCATCATTATCATACAAGGACCAGAAGCTGTTCAGTACTACTAAAATAAACATGATCATGTGTATCATCCTCAGATGATGGTCTTAAGACATTTATCCTTACACACTGACAATATTCACAACCACCACTACTTGTTACCTAGACAATATTCACTAGTTACCTAGACAATATTCACAACCACCACCAATAGTTGCCTTGACAATATTCACCGCCAATAACAATAGTTCACAACAGCATATCTTCACCAGCCACGTGTAGGTCTCCACTCTTCCACTACGGTGTCACCATCAACCACATTATACACAGGGTACAGCGCCGCTGTGGCACATGACTGGGGAGATCACATACAATCAGTTAAAATTTGAGTAATATATTGAACTCTGCTAAATTTTTAAAATGAGTCAGAAAACAAGTTTGTTAAAAAAAAAAAAGTTGAATGTAATGACACGCCATTTACTGGGTGAGACCCGGAGGCTCCCCGGAGCTATGCCGGGCTGATGTGTATATATTAGACTGTAGTAACAGTCAATCGATGGAGTTCTAGGCCTACCTGGGGACCACGAGCCAGAACCTGGCCTCCCCTTTCAGAGAGGCACGAGGAGCAATGGCCTCTAGACATCCCCATGTAGTTGAAAGCAGTCTATGTTTGCCGTCATAGTCTACCAAGTCAGGCACAGAAAGGTAGGAATCCCAAAACAAACTACAACTGGTTAAACATTGCCAACTGAAAGCCGAACGAGCAAGCAGAATCCCAAATCAGAAAACAAGCAAACAATCATGGCATCACCACAGCCACCGAGCCGATGACTGCGCAACTCCCCCCTCACCAGGAGGGGGAAGGGGGGTCCCAGACCTCCTGCACTGGTTACCCAACCCCAGCTCTGAGGCTGTTTTGTTAGGTGGCAGTCAATCTACTCTGGCTCCAATCCTTGAGCAGTGCTGTGCCTTGTGGTGATGTGCTGCGGTGCAGTGGTGTGCGAGCCAGGTGTTAATTCAGAAGTAATGGGACTGCATGCGCCTATTGTTCCCTTCCCTAGGTGCCCTGTAAGTACTGCCCTTGCAGTTTGGGGATACCTTACACAAACTGTTCAGGGGCTAACTCTGCGTGGTTCTTTTGCTGTTTGGTGATTGCCCACCCTTGTGGTCAGCTGGAGGTTTCTCCTACCCCTGTTTGGCGTTGTAGGAGGTAGCATCGTCGCAGGCAGGAGCGAAAGGTACTGTGCAGCTGTCTTATAATACGCATAGCGGCTGGTTCTGTTCTTCCTGGAGACATTGTGCATTTGCAGGGTGTTTCTTTTGTTTTGTTTTGTTTTGTTTTGCCTGGTGGGGGTTTGCCTAATGGTGTCCCACCTGCGAGTCTTGTCTCGGCGGCATTATGAATACCACTTTTGCTCCGTTCCGCAAACCATGCTCTGAAACTCTCCCTGGACAGATGTAATAGGACCCATTATCACCACACCAGAAATAAATATCTCTTTGATATCCCCAGGGTCAAACTTAATCTGTGTAAACACTCTATGCAAATTAAGGGACCTAGTCTATGGAACTCACTCCCTAGTGAATTGAAAAACTGTAAAACTTTTGCCTTATTTAAAAGCAAAACCAAAAAGTACCTAACTTCATCTATTTAGTTTCCTACACTGAGCTTTAAATTTGCTCTGTACCTAGTGTTACCCAATCTCCTAATTTTTATGTAATATCAAACAACCTTATCATTGTGTTCATTGCTGTCTTCTTTTATGTGCTAGCCATATGCTGTATTGTGACTACCAATTTTTGTCAACTACCATTCAAGCTGTCATTGCAATCAATCTTATATTGTTTCTGCTGTATTGTGCCTACCAATTTGTTGTCAACTACCATTTTAAGCTGTCATTGCAATCAATCATAGCTACCTATGTGCTTTAATATACTGTTCCTATAATTTTCTCTCATCTTTTTTTTCATTCCATGTAATCTGTTATCATTTTTTTTGTCTATAAATTTTGCAAGTATTTACCTCCTTAAAATTTTCTTAGATTAAGGACCTGCCCGAAACGCTGCGCGTGCTAGTGGCTTTACAAGACTGTAATAACCATATTTGTATCCTCACATTCCTTATGTACATTCTTGTATATGCATAAATAAAATAAAATAAAATGAAGTTTCCTGGCGATCCTTTCAGCACTTCTTGACTCTTCGTAGGTTGTCTTCGATTTCTGATTGGGTTGTTTAGTCCGTTCTCTCTTGGTTGTTTCAGGATGGTCATCTTGTGCCAAATACTGTCACCTTGTATCTTGCTGCGCTGGCAGAGCCGCTCCAGCTTGTCCTCAGGGTGGTTACCACTTTTGCTCCGTTCCGCAAGATTTCACGGGCGTTGTTTTCACCTGTGGCTTGTTCATGCGTGGTCTGAACCGTCCTGGTCGTTGGACCGGGTGCTCTCTTTTCTCTCCTCTCCTCGGTTTGTTGTGGCCCCTTCAGTTCAGGACTGTTTTTCTTGTTGGCATTGGCCTCTGGTGGGGGGGGGGAGTCGGGTCGGGGAGCTTCCTGCTCTCCTCCGGCGCAGGGATTTCTGCTTTTTTGGTCCTGGTGGTCATTTTGTTGGTTTGCAGACGTCTCTTTTCTAGCGAGGAATGAAACTGCATGTTTTCCAGTGGGGTCCTTGGGTTGTTGATGCTTGGTTGGTTCGGCCAGGGATGTATCATGTTTTGTGTCTGGTTGTAGCTCTTTGCCGTTACTGATCCGCCACAGCCTCTGTGGCAGGTGACGTGCTTTGGGTTTGTAACAGTCGAAGCTGTTTAAGATAGGCGATTGTATTGAAGATAGTGTGGATACACCCATGTACAAAACATGCAATTCCGCCTTGGAAAGTTGGGATGGGTTCATCCCTGAGGAATTAGAGCAGAGGTGTGTAAGCAAGGATCACCAGCTTCTCCTTGTATTTAAATTATCACTTTTGAGAAACTCATGTATTAAAGTAACTGTAATTAACACTTTATGCAGATCAGGACATTACCTGGAGTCCTGTTTACCTAACCGCTTCCGCAATGTGGACATAAAATGATGTCCTCAAAAAAATATTTGTATAAAATTCAATTTTAATCTGATTTACTTTGGGTTTGTTTCAAACTGCGCGCCATGAGGTTCTCTTTCTCACCACTAGGCTGCATGGTACAATAAATTCATGATAGGTGTGGACCACTTCGATCAAATGGTATTACCATTTTACCAGGAAAACTCACAAGTGGACCAAAAAGATAACGTTTATTTCCTGCAAATGGCATATCATAATGCCTTTGTTTTGTACAAATACAACACAACTGATCAAAAAAGCTAACATTGCTACAGTTCCACGAAGTGGCAATTTGGGCCCTATTGCGCTGGGACCCGGAAGATTGGCCTCAAACAGCAACAGTATCTCAACACTTGCGGCACGCTCCAGACATAAATGATGACACAGGTCCTGCCTATGCTGACGCCATGCAAACTCCCGGACCATCTGGTGTGAGGCGGCCTTTGTTCACTTCAACACCTCAAGCTGAAGCAGCAACCGAATCAGAACCCGAGATGTCTGGCACACTGCCATTTGACGAGACGGTTTTGTCAGATGACTCTGACTCAAATGTTGAACCTCCAGCGATTCAGTTGATTCTGAAAATCAAGGTTAATTTAATGTAATTATGAATAAAGAATCAAATCTTTTCTTTAGGACAAGGGCAGATGATTCATGTAAGGACTGGCAACACCAGCCTTAGGTCAGGTCGCAAGACTTTGCTGGGGGTAAGGTAAAACTCTGTGTGTTAATGTATTGCTTAAGAACTTCATGCCATTTGCAGACATCAGTCACAATAATGTGGCTGAAGTATGTTGACCAGACCACACACTAGAAGGTGAAGGGACGACGATGTTTCGGTCCGTCCTGGACCATTCTCAAGTTCGATTGAGAATGGTCTCTCACAATTGACTTGAGAATGGTCTAAGATGGACTGAAATGTCGTCGTCCCTTCACCTTCTAGTGTGTGGTCTGGTCTTCATGCCATTTCCAACGTAAGATATTGTCAGCTAAGGAGTGTTCATTTATAACTAATTTCTGTTTTAATAAATCTGATTATTCATTTAATAGTGTTTAGTGAGTTCCCTTTTTTGTCTTTCATGATTATGCAGATCTTTAGATCCTGAGCTTTGGGCGATAACACCACGGGCTACCTGTAAGTTTCTTTATCGTTTCAATGGTTTTTTCCCTTGTTCTAGTTCTGTAAGCCACATTTAATTGTAAATTCATCCTTCCTATTCATATCTGGGGATCCATATTCGGAGGATTATGTCTCATGGGCGATTTCCTGTTTCATCATCATTTAGGGGGGTTAATCAGTGTGGAGTGGACAGCTGAGAGTCAACATCTAATCTCCAGAAGGTCAGGTGAACATCAGGCTGGTTTTAAGATAATGGTAAGGTGCTTAAGGGTTTTGTACAGTTCATTTTAGATCCATTAATTCAGTGCCTCTAGTTTAGGAAACATATCAGTAGGATGCATTTCAGTTTAGGAAGTGTTCAGCTAGGGCATGTTTCATTTATTTTCATTTGAAAATCTTTGTTTAATGAATCTTTTTTAGAATTTATGGTGTTTAGTGAAATTCTCCCCCCCCCCAACGCTTATTTTACATTCTGTTGTTGGGTTCAAGATCCCATGCTTTGGACTAGGTACCCTCTGCAAGCCTGCAAGCATTTATGTAACATCGGATATATTTTCCCCTGGCTTTTGAGGTCAATCCACACTAAGTAAGTAAGTAATTATCAAAAGAAGGCACCAAACCGGGAAGGCTATGTAGCACCATCAAATACGCAAAATAATCAGAGGGCGCTAAATATCACCAAGGATGCCAATACGAGAACAAAAACGCATAAGGCGAACGATATCAAAAGTATCCGAGTCACCAAGAATTCTATCGAGGGACAGGTGACCGCGAGGGGCGGTCGGAAAGCAAGACACACGCTCGTCCTGGAAGTCAGGACATTCAAGAAGGACATGCACGACCGTAAGAGGGACAATGCAACTAGGACAATAAGGAGCAGGGCGGCGCTCCATCAAGTGACCATGGGTTAAGCGAGTATGGCCAATACGCAACCTCGCTAGAGCTGTTTCCCACCGCCGGTTACGGTGGAAGGAGGACGGCCACGAGGAAACACAACATTTAAGAGTACGTAGCTTGTTACCAGTAACAGACAACCAAGAAGCCTGCCAACGGGTAAGGACTGAGGAATGGATAACCGGGTAAAAGTCGGAATACGGAATGCCTTTACGAGAGATGGGACAAGAGCGGACAGCTTCCTTAGCGGCAGCATCCGCACGCTCATTTAAAGACACGCCAATATGGCTGGGAACCCAACAAAACTCAACCGACTTAAATTTACTGTGAACGAGAAACAGCCAATGCTGGATCTCGACAACTACCGGATGAACTGGATTAAAGCACCCGAGAGCCATGAGGGCACTACGAGAGTCAACAACAACCACAAAGGAAGACTGACAACGAGAAAGCAGGAGACGAAGAGCATAGAGAATAGCATAAAGTTCCGCTGTAAAGATGCTAGTCTCCGGAGGCAAGCGACACATATAAGTGCGATCAGGAAAAACAACAGAGTAGCCAACACCGTCCGCTGACTTAGACCCATCGGTGAAGACAGAAACGGAGCGGGAGTGAGAAGAAAAGTGCTCGAGGAAAAGGCGTTTTAGAACTGTAGGAGGGGTAAAAGCTTTAGTGATGCGAGTCAAGGATGTACAAAACCGCGGAAGAGGGACCCTCCACGGGGGCAAAGAAGGAACAACACGAGGAGAAACATCAGAAATACGAACGGAAAGAGAATCCTGCAGGCGAGATAACCGGACAGAAAGAGGGAGGTGGTGAAGAGGAACAGGAACCGCAGGAGGGGTAAAAGTTAAAGCACGACAGAGACGAGAGGAAGGATGTTGCAAGGACCGCGCAAGATAGCGAAGACAGTAGCGATCACGGCGGTCCTGGAGAGACAGGAAGCCAGTGTCAACATACAAGCTAAGGACGGGAGTCGAACGAAAGGCACCAGAACTGAGGCGCAACCCAGTATGGTGCAAAGCATCAAGACGGCGAAGAGTAGAAGGAGAAGCAGACGAGTAAGCAGGGCAATCCACACTAAACGTAAATTCATCCCTCCCTTTTCAATTAATTGGGGATTAACCCTCAAAGATTTAATGGTTAATTGATTGATCCAACCCACAATTAATTGTTATTATCATATGGGTTGGTGGTGGCAGCTGAGAAGATCTCAAAAGTTGGCTAGGGACCTAGTTTAGTTTCTCGTGTGTGTAGTATCTTTTGGCAATCAAACCCCTAAGATCACGAGGAGTGGACTGAAGGCCACAGTGGACTGAAGGTACAGTTCTGGGATTTTAACCCTTAAGCTGCTAAGGGGTCCTGAGGAGATTTACACCCCTGTGCGCAAGAAAAAAAAAATTATAAAAAATTATTTCGTCTTCTAAAAATGTTAATTTGTGTTCCCTGAGCAAGGGGAAAAAAATATGGTAGGTGACATATTTTGGGTGCAATAGGCAGAGGAAGTCTGGCAAAATGTGGGCGTTGACAGAGCAGTTGTCAAAGCCGGTCAGCGTCACCCGCGCTGACAGGTGGGAGTTGCCACTGTGACGGAGTTCCCCCCCTTATAATTCTCCCACGCCTGCAGTAAGAGTCATGTCTACTTTTCCCAAGCGTTCTCTACGTTGCAGGCTACAATTTGATATATGGGAGAGAGTGAAGTGTTCTCGGAGAGCCGAGAAATTTGTGAAATAGTAATGTTTTGGCCTGTGGTTTAGGCCCTTTAGGGAGCCAAGATGGCGCTGGCCTCCCTGATCTCCCGCCAAAACCGTGTGACGTCAGTGGCACCGGATTGGTCACCGACAGCAATGTGGCACCGGGAGCCAATGAAAACTTCCCGTGGCAAAAGTGACGTCACGAAGGAAGAGGGTCCGGCCCGCGAGCCGGGCTGGCGCCAGCAGTCAGACACGACACGTCATAGAGGTCAGACGTGCGACGAGTGGTCCTGTCAGTTGGACAGTTGTTTCCCGCTCCCATGGATTTACGCGTCACCTGAAGTCCGCCAGTACTCTGAGAAGTCTTCCCTAGTTCATGTGTTGAACCAGAAGAGGGAATTGACGGTTATTTGAGCAACAAGTGCTCCAGTCAGGTGCTGTGCAAGAAGCAGTGAAGCCGTGCAGTGACGTATGTTGACGTCTGTGGCAATTCACCAGTTCGTGACAGCGTAGTGGCTGACAGAGCCACTGGGTAGCTGAGGAAGAGAGGACTATTTGGGGAAACCGGACGACTGTAGCTGAGACGTAGGCGACAGCCGTTGCTGGGAGAAGACGACGGCCAGGAGACCGGCTCCAACCTTCGAGAAGTCAAGAAGGAGGACGGACCTGCAGTGAGGAGGCACGGAGACGACGCGCTAAACGGTGGGACGACGAGAGGCTCTGGTAGGACACGACGTGTAGTGTGGGGGCGTTCCCGACACGAGGACCAGGAGCTACATCTCGACTCTCATCGGAGGATAGGGTGAAGTAGGTGTTTCTAGTTCCCTCCCCATTCCCCTTTAGTTAGCTATGTTATTTGGCTATATTATCTAGCCTGAGGATTTTATATGTCGTGAGCAAGTCTCACCCATGTCACGGTAAAGCACCAGTGTGCTAGACAGTACTATCAAGAGTACTTGTAATATTCATGTTGATTATTGGTGTGTACAGGCACCAGGAACAAGTGATAAATTTACTGTGTTGTGTATATCTTTCTATAGAGTTTGATATGAACATATAGTGGTAAATTATATATAATATTATGCCAGTATTTGAAAGTCAGGCTGTGTGCCCAGAAATCATTTATTTTCCATGTATTGATATTTGATGTGTCTACATTTTATATGCTATGTTCATGCAGTGATAAGTCGTTTGTGAGTACAGTGAATTATTGAGTTATCGCCCACGAGAGAAAGTACTGAAAACTCCAGTGTTAATATTTCATAATATATTGTTGGATGAATAACAGTGTAAGACCATTACTGTGAGTCATTATAGCATTGATTGTAGAAAAGACTGTTTGAGCCTGAGTACAGTGTAACCAAGTGATACGTGATATTGTAGCCAATATCGAGTGTGCGAGTTTCTAGTAACATTGGAGAATTTAAAGAAACAGCGCGTGCGAATCTAGAAAACAAGCAAAGCTTTCGTGCGGGAGCCAGGCAATCAGCTGTTCTTGACACTTGATGAGGAGGGGAGTGTTGCCACCCTAGTGATCGCATACTATCCGTGGGAACTTCCGGCCGCGTCGGGATCAGTTGACTTATTTGTTGTTGTTTGGCCTTTGTGACATCTTTCATACATTTTAAGTAAAGTACAAAACCATCTTTGTGTTTTTATCATTCCCTCCATTGATCTTGTGGCTATATTATACTGGTAAGCATTGAGTGATAACAATAAGTACCTGCCTGATTCCTGATCTTTTGAGTGTGACCTTGCCAAGGCTACCACTCATTCCACTAGTCCACTGATGGTGTTACTGGCCACCTAAAACACCAGTTGGCGACCTTGTGGTTAACCGTAGAGCCCGATTGTTGGGGAGGGCACACGACAGTCAAGTGCACGAGTCGTGTTCTCACTCTTTCTTAATTAGAGGCCGTTAAGATTGACTGGGAGACTCTCCTGGCGTGCAGTGGCGCCGTGAGGATCGAGTGAAGACCCGCAGGGCTACGGTGAGTGACCTTGAGCATAATTATTGCTCACCCCAGAGTAAGGGTAGAGAGGGAAACCCCAACATTGGCGACCTTGCCAGGATATCGATCGAAGTAAAGGTTGCAGTGGTACTTGGCAGTGGTACTTGGCAGTGGTGTTAGAGATCAGGTGCAGGTTAACACTCGTAGCACAAGATGGAGGATGATAAAGTAACCAGGTTTATTGACTCTAGAGATGAACAGGTGCTGGAAGAGTGCACCAAGGCACAGTTACAGGCTATAGCGAATCATTTTGGAATAAAGCTGAAATCTGCCAGAGTTGGTGAAAGAAGACTAGAGATAATGGCTCAGCTCAAGGCTCGAGACGAAGCTTTGGGGGAGGAACGGCCCCAAACACCTGCCAGTGAGGGCGAACACCTGAGTATTGGGGGAAGCAGCAGGGGATCCAGCGGCAGCAGGCACAGCATAAAGCTGGAAATAATGAAGCTGCAGCCAGAAGCACAGCAGCGCAGAGAAGAGCGAGAAGCGCAGCTGAGGAGAGAAGAGGCACAGCAGCGCAAGGAAGAGCGAGAAGCAGAAGCGCAGCTGAGGAGAGAAGAAGCACAACAGCGCAAAGAAGAGCAAGAGCGAGAAGCACAGATGAAGCGTGAGGAGCGAGAAGCACAGCTGCGCCGGGAAGAACAGGAGCGAGAAGCACAGACGAAGCGTGACGAGCGAGAAGCACAGCTGCGCCGGGAAGAACAGGAGCGAGAAGCATGAGGAACGAGAAGCACAGCTGCGCCGGGAAGAGCAAGAACGAGAAGCACAGCTACGCAGGGAAGAACGAGAGCAAGAAGTTAGGCTGAGACAAATGGAAATAGAAGCCAACCAGGAGGTGGAGCTGAAGCGAGCTGAACTGGGACTAGGTGCCCCTGCCCCGCCACAGGAAGACCGACGAGTGAGGGAACGAGACCTGCCGGTCTTTGTGCCTAGTGAAGCCGAAAGTTTCTTCGATCACTTTGAGAGAGTTGCTGCTATGAAGAGGTGGCCGAGGGCGGAGTGGGCGGAGTTGGTCCAAGGGAGGCTCATAGGTGAAGCTCGTGAAGCCTTCACTATGCTCGACTTCCAGGAATGCACTAACTACGATGCGGTAAAACGAGCTGTGCTCCGTTCCTTTAAGCTCACACCAGAGTGTTACAGAAAGAGGTTTAGAGAATGTACCCGGTTGCCAGGAAAATCGTATGCGGAGACGGCGAGGGACATGGAAAGAAAGTTCCTTAAGTGGTTGGACTCTGAAGAAGCGGGGTCGGCCAAAGAGGTCAAGGAACTAATGGTCATGGAAAAGTTTATGTCCGTGCTCCCTCCTGAGATCAGGATGAGGGTAAAGGAGGCGGACATAAAGGACCTGAGGGCCGCAGCCGACCGGGACGACATGTTAGAAGAAGCCCTACGCCCACGCCGAGAGGGACAGAACCGACCACCCGCATACGTCGGAAACGATAGGAGTTATAGAAGGACGGATGGATGGAGGACAGGAGCGAGTTCTCCCAAGTCCCATCTCTCAAGTTGGAACACCCGAGGATCAAAAGGTGCTATAGAACCGATAGAGGAGAGCCAAGCTGAAAGCTCGGGAGTTGTTACCGCAATGAAGGAAACAACAAGCGGTGCGGGAAAGACACAGGGTGTGACGGTCTCTGGAGGCAGTGCTAAGGCGAGCGGTGGCGGATGGTCTCTGCCGAGGGGCCGCTGCTACAACTGCGGAATACCCGGACACGTCGCGCGGGAATGCAGACGCTTTAAGCAGCGGGGACACGTTGCTTTAGTGATGTTCGAGGACCAGAGGGCCGAGGGAGTGCGGGACGAACCCATGCTGAATGGGGAGAAGAAAGTTCACCCGTTCATGTGTCAAGGAACCGTAAGGATGGGGGTCACAGACCCCATCCCCGTGAAGATGCTAAGAGACACCGGGGCTGACTTTACCCTGGTAAGTGAAACCCTGTTCCCCGAGGGTTACGAAAGTACCAGTGTGGGGGTGGCACGGGTGGCCACTGTGGGAGGCCCAGTGAGGATGCCCCTACACCAGGTAACTTTGGATTCCGATTATGGGTGCCAGACCCTAGTGGTGGGAGTCTGTACATCAATGCCCAAGATGGAGGCACAGGTCATCTTGGGGAATGACGCGTGTGGAGGATATGTCCTCCCGCATCTCGTGAAAGGCGAAGAGTGCATAGAACAGTACAAGGAGACAGGCGGAGAGTTGAACGCCTGTGGGGACGAGAAGGGAATCGCACCGGTGGCGATCCCAGTTTGTACTGTGACACCGAGACAACGCGAAGAACCAGTAGGTTGTGGATCTGATGGGGCTGAAGAGACGACTGACAGCCTGGGAACAGATCACCTCTGCGTAGGACACAGAGAACGAGTGGAGGGCGAGAGTAGCCCGAATGGTGAGTTGCAGGTGACACTCACCGGTTCTCTAGGGGTACAACGCACTTGTCTTGGAAAGTTGCAGCAGGAGTAGTTCCCCGAATTGGTTAGTAAGGCCGAAGGAGGACGTGTGGGTCCTGAGAAGGCTTACTTTCCATTTATCTATATTATATATGCCATGCTATTTATGATGAAGGAACGATGGACACCAGGAGCGACCGTGAGAACGGTGAATAAATATGTCCAGAAGTTCAAAGAACGTCTCACTAGAGCGAAGAAACTGGCTAGGAAACTCCTGAAGAAGGCGCAACGTAAGATGTCGGAGTGGGGCGACAGGAGAGCTGCGAAGAGGGATTTTCAGGCCGGATCACAAGTAATGGTTGTGCTGCCAGGTAAAGGTAGAGTGACCACGTCGCGGTTCAAGAGACCATACCGAGTGCTGCGACGGTTGGGTCCAGTGTCGTACGAGATTGGGAAGCCGGATGGACCCCGAAAGAAACAGGTGTGTCCCGCGGGCCGCCTGAAACCTTTCTTCACTGTGGAAGGAAGAGCCGACAAGCAGGACGGAACGATGTCCCGAGAAACCCAGCGGCAGACGGGTCTGAGTGTACTGAGGGACCGAGAACTCCCGGAGGAGGAAAGTAAGTGGTCCAGGGCGGACGGCACCAGTCTCACCCGCACTGAGAGTCTGACAAGGATCAAGGTCAAGCACATCAAGGGGAAGGACGACGTAGTAGCGGACGCCCTATCCCGCATACACTAACGAGACATGACTCTTATTTTAAGGGGAGGGGTATGTGACGGAGTTCCCCCCCTTATAATTCTCCCACGCCTGCATTAAGAGTCATGTCTACTTTTCCCAAGCGTTCTCTATGTTGCAGGCTACAATTTGATATATGGGAGAGAGTGAAGTGTTCTCGGAGAGCCGAGAAATTTGTGAAATAGTAATGTTTTGGCCTGTGGTTTAGGCCCTTTAGGGAGCCAAGATGGCGCTGGCCTCCCTGATCTCCCGCCAAAACCGTGTGACATCAGTGGCACCGGATTGGTCACCGACAGCAATGTGGCACCGGGAGCCAATGAAAACTTCCCGTGGCAAAAGTGACGTCACGAAGGAAGGGGGTCCGGCCCGCGAGCCGGGCTGGCGCCAGCAGTCAGACACGACACGTCATAGAGGTCAGACGTGCGACGAGTGGTCCTGTCAGTTGGACAGTTGTTTCCCGCTCCCGTGGATTTACGCGTCACCTGAAGTCCGCCAGTACTCTGAGAAGTCTTCCCTAGTTCATGTGTTGAACCAGAAGAGGGAATTGACGGTTATTTGAGCAACAAGTGCTCCAGTCAGGTGCTGTGCAAGAAGCAGTGAAGCCGTGCAGTGACGTATGTTGACGTCTGTGGCAATTCACCAGTTCGTGACAGCGTAGTGGCTGACAGAGCCACTGGGTAGCTGAGGAAGAGAGGACTATTTGGGGAAACCGGACGACTGTAGCTGAGACGTAGGCGACAGCCGTTGCTGGGAGAAGACGACGGCCAGGAGACCGGCTCCAACCTTCGAGAAGTCAAGAAGGAGGACGGACCTGCAGTGAGGAGGCACGGAGACGACGCGCTAAACGGTGGGACGACGAGAGGCTCTGGTAGGACACGACGTGTAGTGTGGGGGCGTTCCCGACACGAGGACCAGGAGCTACATCTCGACTCTCATCGGAGGATAGGGTGAAGTAGGTGTTTCTAGTTCCCTCCCCATTCCCCTTTAGTTAGCTATGTTATTTGGTTATATTATCTAGCCTGAGGATTTTATATGTCGTGAGCAAGTCTCACCCATGTCACGGTAAAGCACCAGTGTGCTAGACAGTACTATCAAGAGTACTTGTAATATTCATGTTGATTATTGGTGTGTACAGGCACCAGGAACAAGTGATAAATTTACTGTGTTGTGTATATCTTTCTATAGAGTTTGATATGAACATATAGTGGTAAATTATATGTAATATTATGCCAGTATTTGAAAGTCAGGCTGTGTGCCCAGAAATCATTTATTTTCCATGTATTGATATTTGATGTGTCTACATTTTATATGCTATGTTCATGCAGTGATAAGTCGTTTGTGAGTACAGTGAATTATTGAGTTATCGCCCACGAGAGAAAGTACTGAAAACTCCAGTGTTAATATTTCATAATATATTGTTGGATGAATAACAGTGTAAGACCATTACTGTGAGTCATTATAGCATTGATTGTAGAAAAGACTGTTTGAGCCTGAGTACAGTGTAACCAAGTGATACGTGATATTGTAGCCAATATCGAGTGTGCGAGTTTCTAGTAACATTGGAGAATTTAAAGAAACAGCGCACGCGAATCTAGAAAACAAGCAAAGCTTTCGCGCGGGAGCCAGGCAATCAGCTGTTCTTGACACTTGATGAGGAGGGGAGTGTTGCCACCCTAGTGATCGCATACTATCCGTGGGAACTTCCGGCCGCGTCGGGATCAGTTGACTTATTTGTTGTTGTTTGGCCTTTGTGACATCTTTCATACATTTTAAGTAAAGTACAAAACCATCTTTGTGTTTTTATCATTCCCTCCATTGATCTTGTGGCTATATTATACTGGTAAGCATTGAGTGATAACATTAAGTACCTGCCTGATTCCTGATCTTTTGAGTGTGACCTTGCCAAGGCTACCACTCATTCCACTAGTCCACTGATTGTGTTACTGGCCACCTAAAACACCAGTTGGCGACCTTGTGGTTAACCGTAGAGCCCGATTGTTGGGGAGGGCACACGACACTCAAGTGCACGAGTCGTGTTCTCACTCTTTCTTAATTAGAGGCCGTTAAGATTGACTGGGAGACACTCCTGGCGTGCAGTGGCGCCGTGAGGATCGAGTGAAGACCCGCAGGGCTACGGTGAGTGACCTTGAGCATAATTATTGCTCACCCCTGAGTAAGGGTAGAGAGGTGAACCCCAACACCACAAAGATATTATTGCCTAATTATTTCAATGTCTCTGATTTTTTTCTTAGTTTTTTGCAGTAATATTATTCAATTGTGTGTATTGTGATATGTTTATATAATAAAAGGGGTGAATCATCGCTATACTCAAAAGTATGATGTGCATATTAGTGATTCAATTATTATGTTCATAAAACAATATACAAATAGATTTGCTGTTATTACACTCTATACACAGGTTATATATATAAGTATCTGGATGTTTTGTTCACCATAACGAACCACTAAATTGGTATTGTGAGTCGAAAAGCAACGAGGAGTGACTGCCACACACCAGCCAGCCACTCGTTGCCACTCCCTCAACAATGCCTCACTCGCAAACTTTCTCCTTCCACCATCCTGTTTTTTACTTTATTCACTATATACAGACATTACATATAAATTTCTACAGGTTCATCACAACTGTACAACTAAGCTGATATAGGTAGTTCAGGCACTATGGGACATCATTACACACAGTCAACTGGCAGCTGCCTCCCTCACTAATTCAAGTTCACACACACTAAAATTTCTCCCCCAACAATACCGTTTGTGGTGTTATTACACTATATACAGACATTATATACAAGTAACTATATGGTTTGCTCACCACAACTGTACAACTAAGCTAATATTGTTAGTTCAGGCACCAAGAGTCGTTACTACACACAAGTCAACTAGCGGCTGCCTCCTTCACTCATTCAATACCATGTCCATGATCAGGACCATGTCCGTGACCAGGATGTCCGTGATCAGGACCTCCTGATCACTAGGGGGGTGAAACAGGGTGACCCCCTGTCTCCATTTCTCTTCAACCTAATAATTGATGAGGCAATTACTAGGGCTAAGGGCTTGGGGCTAGGGGTCGGTCTGGGAGGTGATAAGGTATCAGCGCTGGCGTTCGCCGACGACCTGGTTGTGGCAGCAGAAACGGCTGCCGGATTACAGACACTCATAACCAGTATTTGCCACACGCTGCGCGGCTCTGGTCTCAAAGTAAATGCTGCGAAGTGCCGAACGCTGAGCATAGCGATCGATACGCATCGAAAGACATGGCATGTCCCCACCAGGAAGGCATACTACGTCGGAGACGATGCTATTGGTACTATGAGTGTGGCTGACGAGTACAAGTACTTAGGGATACTGATCGGGGCCGGGGGCAGACGCTTATCCTATGGTTCCCTGTTTGAGGACGGCCTGACTAATATCACCAAGGCACCGCTCAAACCCCAACAGAGGCTATACCTACTGAAGCACCACCTAATCCCCATGATGAACCACCGCCTTGTCCTCGGACACGTGGCTAAAACGGAGTTAGCGAGGCTGGACCGGCGGCTGCGCCACGCCACTCGTGGCTGGCTGCGGCTGCCCCACGATACTCCTAACGCCTTTATCCACGCTGACGTAAAGGACGATGGACTAGGGATACCCGACTTTGCCACATCAATCTGGCTACAAAAGAACAAGCGGCTCGGGGCACTAGCAGGGTCGGCGGACCCAGTGGTGGTGGCAGCGGCTCTCCTACCCGCATTCCAAGCGAGAATGCGTCGATGGGTAGACCCGACCACGGCCGCTGGAACGTCTTCCAGCAGGACGACCGAGTGCGCTAGGAGGTGGAAGGCAAAACTGTACAGCATGGTCGATGGCACCGGCCTCGCTTCCTCTTGTGAGGTCCCATCCTGTCATAAGTGGGTTGCGTCCGGCACCCGTCTGCTAAGCGGAGGAGATTTTGCTCACGCCATCCAAATCAGGGCAAACGCTGTAGCCACGCCGTCTAGGGCAGCCAGGGGTAGACCCGAGACTTCTGGTCTCTGTGATGCTTGTCAGAAACCAGGAACCCTGGGCCACATATCCCAGGCCTGCCACAAGACACACGGGGCTCGGGTGAAACATCACGACGACATCACCCGGTTCGTAGCTGGCCGCTACGGGTGGAGGGGTGGATGGTGCAAGGAGAGTGCGCGTGGTCTACAAGGTATGGGTCTCACCAAGAGCGACCTCGAGATTTGCTCCGTGAAGGCCTTGACCTGGACATATTCTATATACAGAATATGGTCCAAGACCACGTCAAGGGGCAGGCCACCCTAGTCCCGGGATCACTGTGCACAGGGTGCATAAGGGTCAATATAGTCACGCTTAGGTGAACCGCAGCCACAATAGCTGGTAGCCAACTATCTAAGCAGTTTCGTCATCCGGAGTACCACTTCTCCTAATGGCGTCTCACAAGAGGGTGGATGACCTGGCCGGAGCCCACGAGTAGGCAAGGCGGCGACCGGAGGGACCCCATGCGCATACATGATAACCCTCCCGCTCCGGGGCCTTGTTAGGAGCTTCCACTGTGTCTAGTTTTCCATGTATGCCGACGTCAAATCATCAACCCTGCCGATTGGGCAGCTTGCTGCTTTGGCCTTCAGCGTTTGTTCTTTTTAATGTTATACTGTGCACCCCTACCTGTGTGTGCTGTGTCCCATATAGAAAAAAATAAAGACAAAAGAATTTTCCATTAATGTTTGTTTATTTTCAGGTTATTATTATGTATTATTAGTATCATCTTAACTCTTGTGGGTGTGATGAGATCTGCCATATATGTTTATTTTAGTTTGTGTTTGCTAGGGTATTAGGTATGCTTAGGGGTGCCGTCTCGCCATGCCCTGTGGCTGGGGGTATTAGTGCCCTGAAGCTACATAAAAACCCTATACCCCCCGAAGTGGCAAGGGGAGTTAGGGGACAAAAAAAATCACACATACTAAATTTCTCCCCCAACAATACTGTTTACAGTGTTATTACACTATATACACACATTATATATAAGTATCTAAATGTTGTATGCACCGTAACTGTACACATAAGCTTGTAGGGTGTCCAAAGAGCATAGTGGCCACCCTCCACACAGCCAGACAAGTCATGCAGATGACGCCACCACCGTCACCCAAATGGCTCCTCCCAAACATAATCCTTTTGCTGTTATTACACTAATACACACATTATATATCACGCACCCACGCACCGTGGGACATGTTACTCATGATTGATAAAGATTAAGCCACCCAAGAGGTGGCACGGGCATGAATAGCCCGTAATGTTACTCATGGCGTATATATATGCCATGAGCAATTTAAGGGTTAAGTATAGTTAATTAAGGCAGGCTAGTGGACGAAAGAGAGCCATTACCCCCGGCCACCGTTACAGGTTGACCCGATTTCCCTTCTTCTCTGTTCCAGGGCACGGGTCTCCCAGGTTATCCGCAGGATTATTTGGTCCAGCCAGCCTGCGGTCTATCCCCGTGCCCATGACATTCGTAAGTTTGCGGCTTTGGCTGCAGTTTTTGGTAATATGTCCTGGGCTGACATTTGGGTGCAGGGCATTTCGAGGTTGAACAGAGACCTGGCCGCACGGTACCTCGTTAATGTTTTGGTCCCTTCTCGGGCATGTGCAGCCTGGAGTCGCAGGTTGCAGCCAGTCGTCTTGACTTCAAGTTGAGGAGCAAGTGGCGGCTGCCTTCCGGCCGGGCAACAAAACAAGAGCAACAAAACCCGAGCTGACCCCAAGGGCGTCAAAGTACCGAGCAGTAAAAGACACAGCGCAGGTGACTTGTGGAACGAGGCCCCAAGGGCAGTACTTACAGGGCATCTAGGGAAGGGAACCCTAGGCGCATGCAGCCTGAGTATCGTAGAATATTTCTCCTGGCTCACATACCACCTGTTGAGACAACCCACACCACAGGGCACAGAACTGAGACAAAACACAGGAACCAGAGGCACACGACTTCTCCAGAATTGCATCAGCCAAGAACTGGTAGTTGGATCGCCGGCGCAGGGTCTGGGGCTCCTCCTTTCCCCTCCCAGGGAGGGAGGGGGGGGGAGGGGGGTTGCGCAGACAGCGTCACGGCAACGTGATGACGTCATGCTAGTTTGCTAATTTTCGTTTGGGGAGTTCTATCTACTTATTCTGCTTTCGGTAGCTATAATTTCACCAGAATAGGGGTTTGTTTTGGGACGCTTACCTTTCTGGGTGTCAGACCCGGTTGATGGCTGGCACAGAATGCTCAAAACCACAATGGGGTTTCTATAGGTCATTACTCCTCGTGTCTCTCTGAGGGGGGCCCAGTTCTGGCTCCTGGTAGGCAAGAACTCCATGAAAATTGACTGATGCAAAAAAGTTATACAAATCCATTCAGCATGGATAGCTCTGGGGGCTCCACTCAGATACGTATTTTGGCATAACTGTATCTATGATAATTTTAAGACCAAATATTTCAAAACATTTTCCTCATTCTCTTAAATTATTTCATATTTCTAATGCTCATTAAAGGTTTTCACTTTCCTGGGGAGGGAAGGCCCTTGCCTCATACATAGAATAGTAAAGAAGAGGATTAAATATATAAGATATTCAAAATGACACTAAAAATATTTTTTTTGTAATCATATTTTTGAAGTTTTCTTCTATAAATGATTGGACATAATTTTGCACATTGTCAAGCACAAATAATAAACTGCATAACCAATGATTTTGTTATATAATAATATGATAAAACCAGTGTTGAATGTAATGAAATGCCATTTTCTGGGTGAGTCCCAGAGGCTGCCCAGAGCTATCCTGGCTGATAGGAATAGCCCTAACTTTTGGCATCAGTCGATGTGGGTGGGTTCTAGGCCTACCGGGGAACATGGCCAGAACCTGGCCCCCTCAGAGAGGCATGAGGAGCAATGGCCTATAGAAATCCAGGACAGACACCCAGAGAGGTAAGCGCCCTAAAACAAACAGCTATTCTGATTAAAAACGATGAACATAGACAAACGAATCGACAGAACTCCCCAAATGAAAACGGGCAAACAAGCATGACCTCACACAAGCTATGCAGCTCCCCCCTCCCTGCGAGGGAAAAGGGGGAGCCCCAGACCCCCCACACCGGCAATCCACCCTGCAGTTCTGAGGTTGATACCTGGTTGATGGGGTTCTGGGAGTTCTTCTACTCCCCAAGCCCGGCCCGAGGCCAGGCTCGACTTGTGAGAGTTTGGTCCACCAGGCTGTTGCTTGGAGCGGCCCGCAGGGCCACGTACCCACCACAGCCCGGCTGATCCGGAACTTCTCTTAGAAAACCGTCCAGTTTTCTCTTGAAGATGTCCACGGTTGTTCCGGCAATATTTCTTATGCTCGCTGGGAGGACGTTGAACAACCGCAGACCCCTGATGTTTATACAGTGCTCTCTGATTGCGCCTATGACACCTCTGCTCTTCACAGGTTCAATCTTGCATTTTCTTCCATATCGTTCACTCCAGTACGTTGTTATTTTACTGTGTAGATTTGGGACCTGACCCTCCAGTATTTTCCAGGTGTATATTATTTGGTATCTCTCTCGTCTCCTTTCTAGAGAGTACATTTGGAGAGCTTTGAGACGATCCCAATAATTTAGGTGTTTTATCTCGTCTATGCGTGCCGTATATGTTCTCTGTATTCCCTCTATTTCAGCAATCTCTCCTGCTCTGAAGGGGGAAGTGAGTACTGAGCAGTACTCGAGACGGGACAGCACAAGTGACTTGAAGAGTACAACCATTGTGATGGGATCCCTGGATTTGAAAGTTCTCGTAATCCATCCGATCATTTTTCTGGCTGACGCGATATTTGCTTGGTTATGCTCCCTAAACGTTAGATCGTCGGACATCATTATTCCCAAATCCTTGACATGCTGTTTTCCTACTATGGGAAGATTCGATTGTGTTTTGTACCCTGTATTATGTTTCAGATCCTCATTTTTGCCGTACCTGAGTACCTGAAATTTATCACTGTTAAACATCATGTTATTTTCTGCTGCCCAATCAAAAACTTTGTTGACATCTGCTTGTAGTTTTTCAATGTCTTCAGCAGAGGTAATTTTCATGCTGATTTTTGTGTCATCTGCAAAGGACGACACGAAGCTGTGGCGTGTATTTTTGTCTATATCAGATATGAGAATAAGGAACAGTAGCGGTGCAAGGACTGTACCTTGAGGTACAGAGCTTTTAACATCGCTTGGACTCGATTTTATCTGATTGACTGTTACTCTTTGTGTTCTGTTCGACAGGAAATTGAGTATCCAGCGTCCTACTTTTCCAGTTATTCCCATTGACCTCATTTTGTGAGCTATCACCCCATGGTCACATTTGTCGAACGCCTTTGCAAAGTCTGTGTATACAACATCTGCATTTTGCTTTTCTTCTAGGGCTTCTGTGATTTTGTCATAGTGGTTGAGTAACTGTGACAGACAGGATCTTCCCGCTCTAAATCCATGTTGTCCTGGATTGTGCAATTCATTGTTTTCCATAAAACTAGAAATTTGATTCCTAATCACTCTTTCAAACACTTTTATTATGTGTGATGTTAGTGCAACTGGCCTATAATTTTTTGCCAAGGCTTTACTCCCCCCCTTGTGCAACGGAGCTATATCTGCAGATTTAAGTGCTGCTGGTATCTCCCCTGTATCCAGGCTCTTTCTCCATATTACGCTGAGTGCTCTCGCTACTGGTACTTTACATTTCTTTATGAATATTGAATTCCATGAGTCAGGCCCAGGAGCTGAGTGCATAGGCATATTATCAATTTCTCTTTCAAAGTCCTCCGAGTTTGTGGTAATATCCGTTATATTATCTGCAGCTTGAATGTCATTCATAAAGAAGCTGTCTGGGTCATCAACTTTCATGTTGTTTATTGGTGTGCTAAACATAGCCTCATACTGGCTTCTTAGAATTTCACTAATCTCTTTGTTGTCCTCTGTGTACGTACCTTCATTTGTAATTAACGGTCCAATACTGGTCGAGGTTTTGGATTTTGATTTTGCGTATGTGAAAAAATATTTCGGATTTTTCCTTATCTCTTGTATAGCTTTCTGTTCCAATTCCATTTCCTCAGACTCATATGATCGCTTCAACGTTTGTTCTATTTCCTCAATCTCCCTGCTTAGGCTTGTTTTCCTTGCTTGTGATAGTTGTGTCTGCTGAAGCATTTCCGTTATTTTTTTTCCTTCTCCTGTACAGTCGTCTCCGTTCTCTTTCTAGAGTGGTGCTCTTTCTGCCCCTCCTCACAGGTACGTGCTTCAAGCAGACCTTGTAAGCTTCAGCTGTCAGTTGAGCTATTCCCTGTGTGGGAGTTTTGTCGCTTAAGACCGTCTCCCATTGAATGGTTGCAAGGTCTACATTTATTTTTTCCCAGTCAATCCTCTTATTGTTGAAATTGAATTGATTGAATATTCCTTCTCGCTTGTTGGGTCTCTTAGACCTACTACCGTTATTTATGCTAGTTCGCACTTCAATGAGCTTATGGTCTGAGTATGAAGTATCTGAGATTGTGATATCCCTGATTAGTTCATCATTGTTTGTGAATAACAAGTCTAGTGTGTTTTCGTTCCTAGTTGGTTCTGTAATCTGTTGATTGAGCGAGAATTTGTCACAGAATCTCAAAAGTTCTCTAACCTGTGGTTGGTTATTTCCCGGGTCATTCCCTGCTATGATATTTGTGTTTGCCGTTCTCCATCTTAGACTCGGTAAATTGAAATCTCCAAGAAAGATAATATCTGGAGCTGGGTTTGCTAGGTTGTCAAGTATGTTCTCTATTTTGTGCATCTGTTCTGTGAATTCCTCAATCGTTGTATCTGGCGGTTTATATATTAGAATAATAATTAGGTTTAGTTTCTCTACCTTCATTCCAAGTACCTCTACCACCTCATTAGTTGAATTTAATAGTTCTGTGCATACCAGGTCTTCTTTAATATACAGACCTACTCCTCCATTTGACCTAGTTTTTCTATCACATCTATATAGATTATAATTTGAAATCCAGATTTCACCATCCATGTAATCTTTTGTATGAGTTTCCGTGAATGCCCCAAATATTGAGTTTGACTCTAATAGAAGGCCATTTATGAACTTAACTTTATTTCTTGACTTTGGCTTTAAACCTTGAATGTTTGCAAATATGAATGATTGTCCATATTGTGTGTCACTTCTGGAAGGTTTTGGTAGTTCTCCCTCCTCTCTACCCTGACCCAGGGTGTGTTGTTGTGGCAATGGTTTGTCCAGTTTTGGAAGTGATACTGGGGAGTGTGGTAGTCTCTGTGTAGTTGGGGGGTGTAGTATGTGTGGGCTTGATGACGAACTGTAGTCCAGTCTTGGGCATTTTCCCCTCTCCATCCGTACTCCTGCCACGTTTCTGCCTGTCTGTTTCTCCCTCTGTTTGTACCTGCCTCTAAAAAATTTTCAGGGCTATTTTGTTGGACTTCTTCTCTTATATGGCGCTGTGTACCTCTGACGTGGAAATCGGGGCAGTGAAGATCGTAGCATTTCCTCTCATTGACTGAGAGTGTGCATAGCTTAGGGTGAAAATATCTACACTCTGTATCAAAACGACATCTGCCTTTCCCTAACCAGTTTCGGCATTTCCGTGGGTGCATGAATGAGCATTCCGTGCCTCTGGGCCCATATCTACACTGTCCTTTTGCATAATACCAGCAAATATTTTCATTTGTGATTGTATTATTCTTGTTTGTACCCGTGCACGACTTGGCTACCTCTGTGTTTTTTGTTCCAACTTTCTCGTTTCTGCATTCATTCTCGGTATTGCCCTTATCTTTCTCCTTGTTGCTTTCGTCTTTCTCATTTGTGTTCTCATTCGTCTCATTTTTTTTTCTCTCCTTATTCATATCACCAGTGTGCTCTACAATATTGCCTTCATTTTTGTGTACCTCGACACTATACCCTTCTACATTGCTACTTTGACTCTCTAACTTCTCAGTCCCTGGGTTGTGTTCAGAGTTCGTTGCTGTCTTTATATACTCTGCATATATTTCTGGTAGTTTTTGTGTGAATTGTAGCCTGTGTACTTCAGGAATGTTATTCATTAGTTTGGTGATGTTTTCCCACAACTGTCTGTCTCTTTGACAGATCCAGTAGTTACCTTCCCGGTTTGCATATTGTGTAGGTAATCCTTGGATATGTTGGTTGGATATGTAGGTTGGATATCAAAGTACACTACAACCTCGATTCAACGTACTATATGGGACCGACCCCAGTTCGTTGGAGCGTTGGATTCGTTGCAAGAGGTGACCTTCAGGAGGCATTTGCATCAGTGTCTTTTTTTCTTGTAACAATAAAAATGCATTATCATATTATATACTGTACAGTACCTATATATTATTACTCTACTAACAAATACTGTGTTACATTTGTTATTTACCTTATTGTTGGAGTCAAGTCCATCTTGAAGTCTCATGGAGTTGTGAATGCTGTACAGTAAATACATACTGTAGTGTATTATGCAGTTAACACTGTGTTGAGTAGTTCTGCTGTATGTTGAGTACTACAATAAAATTTATGAAAACTATTGTACACTAAAATTACTGCAACTTTAATTTTAACACTATATTTTGATTTGTCAAGAGGCTGGAGTGTTCATTCCGTGACTTTGTTGGACATATCTGCACAATCAAGGAACATCCATGCACCATGTCGGCTCCAAACGCACTCATTGTGTCAGTGATGGCTTGTCTGGTGGGTGGGTGGGCAGGCAGGCAGGCAGGGAGGGAAGGAGGGAGGCAGGGAGGGAGGGAGGGAGGGAGGGAGGGAGAGAGGGAGGGAGGGAGGGAGAGAGGGAGGCAGGCAGACAGGCAGGCAGGAAGGGAGGGAGGGAGGGAGGGAGGGAGGGAGGGAGGGAGGGAGGGAGGGAGGGAGGGAGGGAGGGAGGGAGGGAGGCAGGGAGGGAGGGAGGCAGGCAGGCAGGCAGGCAGGCAGGCAGGCAGGAAGGGAGGGAGGGAGGGAGGGAGGGAGGGAGGGAGGGAGGGAGGGAGGGAGGGAGGCAGGCAGGCAGGCAGGCAGGCAGGGAGGGAGGCAGGCAGGGAGGGAGGCAGGCAGGGAGGGAAGGAGGGAGGGAGGGAGGGAGGGAGGGAGGGAGGGAGGGAGGGAGGGAGGCAGGGAGGGAGGGAGGGAGGGAGGGAGGGAGGGAGGCAGGGAGGCAGGGAGGGAGGGAGGCAGGGAGGGAGGGAGGGAGGGAGGGAGGCAGGGAGGGAGGGAGGGAGGGAGGGAGGCAGGCAGGCAGGCAGGGAGGGAGGCAGGCAGGGAGGGAGGCAAGCAGGGAGGGAGGCAGGCAGGCAGAGCTTGGGAGGGAGGCAGGCAGGAAGGGAGGCAGGCAGAGCTCTTTGGAGGGAGAGGCAGCCAGGCAGGCAGGCAGGCAGAGCTTGGGAGGGAGAGGCAGGCTGGGAGGGAGGCAGGCACGGAGGGAGACAGGCACGAAGAGAGACAGGCACGGAGGGATGCAGGCAGAGCTTGGGAGGGAGGGAGGGAGGGAGGCAGGCAGGCAGAGGCTGGGAGGGAGCCAGGGAGGGAGGCTGGGAGGGAGGCAGGCAGGCAGAGGCTGGGAGGGAGCCAGGGAGGGAGCCTGAGAGGGAGGCAGGCAGGCAGAGGCTGGGAGGGAGCCAGGGAGGGAGGCTGGGAGGGAGGGAGGCAGGCAGGCAGAGGCTGGGAGGGAGCCAGGGAGGGAGGCTGGGAGGGAGCCAGGGAGGGAGGCTGGCAGAGGCTGGGAGGGAGCCAGGGAAGGAGAGGATGGAGATGGAGGGATGGAAGGATGGATGATTTGAGGGAGAGGGAGGGATGGAGGTATGGAGGTGGAGGTTGAGTTGAGCAGTGTGTGTGTATGGGCTGTAGGGGTAGGGGGGTGGGGGAGGTGTGTCGGTGGTGGTGGTGAAGGGACCGGCTCACTAATAACCCTAACTCATTGACCCAGTTAACTTTTTTTTTAACTTGATTTATTTCTTAAATTCTGGATGGATGGAGGGAGAAAGGGGATGGATGGAGGGAGGGGGGAGGGATAGAGGGAGGGAGGGAGGGATGGATGGAGAGAGGGAGGGATGGAGAGAGAGGGAGGGATGGAGAAAGGGAGGGAGGGGGGAGGGAGAGAGGGAGGGGGAGAGGGAAGGAGCGAGGGCTGGAGAGAGGGAAGGAACGAGGGATGGAGAGAGGAAGGGAGGGAGGGAGGGATAATAAGAGAGGGAGGATAATAAGAGATATCAAAAAACTTATTTTAGAACTGATTTATTAATTTTATTATTTCGAGGCCGTAGTCACTGAACTGTGGCAATGAAATCGAACGAAACAAGCATGGTGCTGTGTGTACAAAGGATTAGACCCGTCCACTCACTCATGCTAGAGTTGTTCCAATAACATACAGTAATTTCTCAAATAGCAGATGTCTATCATATTACAGTATATTTTCGGTTTTATTTAGTTTAGTTTAATTAGGATAATAAAAAGCTATTACAACACTGGTTTTAGAAATTATTTATTAATATGACACTTTCAAAAGTCATGGGTTACTGAACTATGACGACACAGACGAAAGTGAGTGAAACCTCACTGTAAAGTGAGAATGGGAAAGTTTTCCACCAGTCTGTGAACTCTGTCTGGACATCGTAAGCAAATCCGAACATCCTCCGCTTCGGCGAACCATTGTTCGTCGAACCGGGTGAGTAAATCCGGCCTGAAAAGTGTGCGAACTAGCCGGATATTCGTTGAATTGGGGTACGTTGAATCGAGGTTGTACTGTACAAGGGTACCTCGGTTTAAGAGTTTAATCTGTTCCTGGAGACAGCTCGTAACCCGAAAACTTGTAACCTGAAGCTAATTTCCCCATAAGAAGTAATGGGAAATTAATTAATCCGTTCCAGACTACCCAAAAACCTCACTTCACACTAAATTTTATACCTAATTCATCTAAATAAACCTACAAAACTATGTTCAAGTTATTACTTACCCTTGCTGATGAGTGCTGTAGGCGTATGGAAGATGGTGAGGAGGAGGAGGAGGAGAGGTGTTACTGTTTGGAAGGGGAGTCCCCTTCCATTATAACATCAGGCAGTGAGGACCTTTCTGGTGTGCACTCCCTAGCACGTTTTGCCTGCATACCACTAGGTGTGGGTTGTGGCTCACTGCTCGATTTTCTCACAACAAATCTGTCCATGGAAACTTGTTTTTCCCTTCTTCGCAAGCTGTCTCTGTAGTAAGGCATCACATTGTCATTGAAAAGATTAAGGCAACGGCCTACTACAGCTTTCTCTGGGTGAGTCTTTTCAATAAAAGATTGCATTTTTTCCCACATCTGACACACCTTAATTTCTGCAGAAGGGACATTTGCTACTGCCTCATCCTCCTCCACTGGAGAAACATCCTCAGCTGGGTCTTCTTGCTGTTCCTTTTGAAGGGCCTGGAGTTCTTCGGTGGTCAGTTCTTCGTTGTCTTCTTCCACCAACTCCTCCACATCATCACCATCCATTTCCAAGCCCATTTGCCGGCCCAGAGTAACAATTTCCTCAACAATAGGCGCATCATTTTGAGGCTCAAACCCCCTCAAAGTCTAGTTCTCTCACACATTCAGGCCACAATTTTCTCCAGCCAGAGATCAGGGTTCTTTGACTCACTTCTTGCCAGGCTTTGTCAATGAGTTTTAAAGAACTACAAATGTTAAAATGGTGTTTCCAGAACTCTTTGAGGGTGAGGTTTGTGGCTTCAGTCACTTCAAAACATTTCCGGAAAAGTGCCTTTTCATAAAATCTCTTAAAATTTGCTATGATTGGTCTGGTCCATAGGCTGAATTAGAGAAGTGGTGTTAGGAGGAAAGAACTTTACTGTGAGAAATTTATTGTATCTGTACAACAATTCATCTTCCAAACCTGGAGGATGAGCAGGAGCATTGTCGAGGAGAAGCAGGGCCTTGAGTGGTAAATGTTTCTCCTGCAGATATTTTTCTATGGCAGGGGACACCACTTCATTCACCCACTCCGAAAAAAATCCTAGTCACTCATGCCTTATTATTGGCCCTCCACTTCACACACAATTGATTTTTCTGCACTTTATACTGTTTGAAAACCCTTGGATATTCAGAATGATATACTAGCAAGGGTTTAATTTTCAAATCGCCACTCGCATTTGAACACAGCACAAGCGTAAACATATCTTTCATAGGCTTGTGTCCGGGCAATGCTTTTTCCTCCTTTGTAATATATGTCTCCTTAGGTAATCTTTTCCAGAACAGTCCTGTTTCATCACAATTAAGCACTTGTTGTGGTAGGTATCCCTCAGCCTCTGCAAACTCTTTAAATTCTTCAATAAATTTCTCAGTGGCTGGTTTGTCTGAGCTGGCACCCTCCCCATGCCCCACAACACTATGAATACCGCTTCTTTTACTAAATTTCTCAAACCATCCCCTGCTTGCTTTAAAGTCTTTCTCAGCACTCATTCCAGGGGTTTTCTTTACAAGGTCTTCGTGCAATACCCTGGATTTCTCACAAATGATGGCCTCCGAAACACTATCACCCGCTAACTCCTTGTTGTGTATCAACAATTATTTGTTGATAATCTGTTGATATATAATTTGTTGATATATTTGTTGATAATCTGTTGATAGTATAACTAATCAAAATTAATAACAACTTTTCCACTTCCTCAAGCATTTGTGGTCTTTGTTTTGTGATTGTTGATACTCCTTTTGCCACTTTGGCACTCATAATGTCCTTTTTTGTGGCAAGTATAGTGCATATCGTTGACGTGGATTTGTTGTACTGCCTACAAAGTTCAACAACACGTGCTCCATTTTCATGCTTCCGAATGACCTCTTGCTTTTCCTCTATTGTCATCCTCACATGCGATTTCTTGCCTTGATCCTTATCACTGGCTTTCTTAGGACCCATTGCGATATATATTATAAAATTTTTTATGCTCAAATAGCAAAAACTCCAAAAATAAATGGTAAATCCTTGTGAAGAATTCAAGTGGGATAGTCACTGGGCGCAAGGCACTGGCAAACTGTGCGGCGATCGCTGTGCCACCAAGCGCTAGGTCGGCCTGTACGCGTATCAGCAAACTCGTATCCTGAGGCAACCCTCATAACCCGATACAAATTTTCCGAGCCAATCCTGCTCGTAACCCGAAAAACTCGTAACCAGGGGCGCTCGTAAGCCGAGGTACCACTGTACGCGAGAACCACCGACCGGAGGCAGGGAGGGTTGCCAGGAAGCCTCCGGGACTCACCCAATAAATGCCGTTTCATCAACGCTGGTTTTCTGGGGGAAGCCCCAACAGCTCCCCGGAGCTAATTCACCAAAGACTAAAAAGATGAAAGGGGACTTAACTGGGAGGCGGTCGGTGCTCCACATCTCAACTTGAAGGTGAGCCAGGCTGCAGCCGCCAACTCAAAGCAACACAGGCCCAACTAGGCCCAGGAAGGTTAACGAGATACTGGGCAGCCAGGACCCTGTTCGACCGCCAAAAACCCTGTGCCTGAATGTCAGCCCAGGACATATTACCAAGACTGCAGCAAGAGCAGCAAATGTATGAATGTCATGGGCATGGGAAAAGATCGCAGGCCAGCTAGACTTTAAAACCCTGCCGATGACCTGAGAGATCCATACCTGTGAACAAGGAAGAAGGGAAACCAGATCAACCCAAATCGCATCCCCGGACACAGAAACTGTGGCCCACAAAAAACTGGCCACAAACAAAACAAAAAAGCACCGCAATGGAACACAATACATGATGCACCCCCGGCCTGACCAACCAAGCTTCAACCACCCAAGGACCCCTCCGGAAAGCAGCCAACTCATTCCTTACCAGAAAAGAACGAGACGGATGCAAACAAACAAGATACTGCTTCGGAAAAACAAACCTGAACCGAAGGGGCCACAACAAACCGAGGCGAAAATAGAAACGAGAGCACACCGGCCAAAGACCAGGATGGCGCAGGCAGCACATGAGTAGGCCAGAGGCAAACAATGCCCGAGACAGCCCATGCAACAGCGCAGAAGGAATATGAAAAAATGAAAGCAAACCGTAGCGGCTCTGCCAGCACCACACGAGACAAGGCGACAGTATGCATCAAGCTGACAATCCCAAACCCCCACGAGAGAAGGACAAGACCACATCAACAAAAACCTCAGGATACCTACAAAGAGACAAAAAGAAAAGGAGGGACCACCAGCAAAACCCCATACCGCTGCCAAGACGAAGCATGCAGGTGGTACACCATCAACGAAGCCACCTGATCATCAAAGATGTGAAAGACTCGAGTTAAAATTACCAGACTGGGAGACTCGAGGAGAAGACAGAACCAGCCTCGATATGGACTGGACCGATTATTAGAAGAGGCAGAGCCGGGGAAAAACCCCTGGGTTTGGACACCGAGCAAGCAGCGACCAAAACTGGCCAGGGAACCAGGAACCCAAACCCAGCGAGCCGGGAAAGAACCAGCCCGGGTGAGCAAATACGCTCCGTCTGGGAGGAACCCCCCCATCCCCCCCAGAACCCCAAAATGATCAACAAGGCCAATAACAGATGACATCGAGAAGAAGCCACTAGCCGAAAGAACCAAACCATAGACTCTTCAAACAACAAGGACAAAATGGCGACGAAAATCAAAGAGCCAGGGCCCAGGCAGAGGCCAACGAGGAAGCGAGCACCACGAGCCGACACGTGAGATGCAAAGCAAACAACAGCGACACCGCAACCTGCAGGAGCAGTGCAACCAGCTCCAGCAGGAGAATAAAAAATGTACTGTTCGGCAAAGGAACACAAGGAAAAGGCCATAACCAGGGCTGTGATCCTAGAACCCCCTGCTCCAACGAAAAAGGAACAATCGGGGCAGGAATGGGTGATTGGAACCTACAGCCACCAGCAGACAATGCAACACAGAAGCTGATTAGGACATACAAGATGATGAACGAACTCAGTTCTACAAATGAACAGTGAGGCTGCCCAATTGCAGGGAACTGAATATACACACAGTCCATCCTAGCACCAACACTAGTATAGCCAATAAGCAGATATTATGACACACAAAAAACCAGCGTTGAATGTAATGAAACGCCATTTTCTGGGTGAGTCCCGGAGGCTCCACGGAGCTGAATGGATATGTATAACTTTCTGGCATCAGTCAAAGTGCTAGGAGTTCTTGCCTACCGGGGACCACGAGCCAGAACCTGGCCCCCTCAGAGAGGCACGAGGAGCAATGGCCTATAGAAACCCCCTTGTGGTTGGGAGCATTCTATGTCTGCCATCGACCGGGATAGGCACCCAGAAAGGAAGGCGCCCCAAAACAAACCCCTATTCTGGTGAAAATATTGCTACCGAAAGCCGAACGAGTGGACAGAACTCCCCAAACAAAATTATCAAACTAGCATGACGTCATCACGTCGCCGCGCCACCGTCTGAGCAACCCACCCCCTCCCCGAGAGGGGGAAGGGGGGAGACCCAGACCCTCCACGCCGGCGATCCAACTGGCAGTTCTTAGGCTGGATGTCAAAATACACGAAAAACGCCGCCGACCGAAGGGAGGGAAGGATGCCGGGGAGCCTCTGGGACTCACCCAGAAAATAGCGTTTCATTACATTCAACGCTGGTTTTCTGGGGGGAGCCTCGTCGGCTCCCTGGAGCTACCTCACCACAGATAAGTAAAAACAGGGAAGGAACCGGGAGGCGGATGCCACGTGCCCTAACCTAAAAACCAAGACCACAAACAAAACAAAGACCAAAATGAGAAGAAATTAGACTACCCAGGCCAACGACCAGGACGGCACCAGAACTGAAGAGCAGGCCAGAGGGGAACAATGCTTAGGACAGCACGTGGAATGGAGCAGAAGGAACCACAACACCAAACGCAAGCAGGAGCGGCTCCGCCAGCACCACCCAATATGAGGCGACAGGACACGATCCCAGACGATGCTCCCGGACCAACCCCGAAGGGAAGACCAGCCAACCCTATCAAAGACCGAAGGACCCATCGCAGTGATAGGACCAGCGCTGACACAAACGACGAGAAACTAACTCCACGAATGAAAGGGCAAAACGCGACTCGAAAAACAGCGACCCCGCAACCCAAAGGAGCAACATAACCAGCTCCAGCAGGGAAGAAAGACGCACGCGTCCCCGAGGCATCCAAAAGGAGAACTATCCAGGACGTGAACCACAGGAAAGCAAACACACCCGGTCCGGAAAAAGAACAAAGAAAAACCGGAACCCAGCCAACCCCGGTTCCAAGAAAAGGAACCAGGAAGGCAGGAGCGGCAAACCGAAAGTCCACACCCCCCACAGACAGCGCAACCCGAATCCTGCAGGAAGTCACACAGAGAATCGAAGGAACTCGGTACCAAAACAGACCACCGGAGAAGCCCAAAAACAGAGAATGGAACATGGACAGAGGCCCACCGGAGCACCAAACAACAGCATAGTCCAGAAGCACTGACCCAGATACACAAATAAGTGTAGCAAGGTAGGAGGAAAAATGGAAACAGGGAAGGAAAACCCCGAATACAGCCCAAGGAGCGGCCGGGAAGTAACGCACACGACCAACCACAAAATGTGTAGAGGAGGGCGTACATACCTGAGGGACCTCATGGACAGCAGGGTGCAGTCAGGCACCGAAGATAGGCAAGGAATGAGTGTCCAGATAGGGAAAAGACCCAGGCGTCAACAACGAAAACAAAGGCACCGAAGAGCGGGGCAAGAGCCCCACAGGACAACAAAGAAAAGATAGGGACAAAAAAGTCACTAAGACACACGTAAGGGGACCAAACAACACACCACACCAAACACCCCAGGTAGGAGCCATCGACGCAATCCCGCCAAGCAGGAAAGAGTAAACAAGGATGGAGCAGGGAACAAGGGTGGTGGAGTGAGTAAAGTATCCCAAGAAGATACTTGCTAAAAACGCATGAGCCTAACGAGAGAAGCAAAGCTCCACGTAGTACAAATTATGGAACTCAAACTGTTCCTTACTTCCAGGGAAAATTCCTGCCAACCTTTGGAGAACGGTGAGGCATCGCCTGAGTATATAAGCAGCAGAGTAGCGAATAAGAACTAGTTTACCTGCAAGTGTGGTCTAGAACAGACATGCGAGACACCGTACCGACTCGGTGCGCCCAACTCGCACCATTGCCCACCAAAGTATCACCCACATACTACTGTATACGCAAAAAAAAATTTAGTCCGTTAGTGTTTGTGTGTATAGTCACCAATCTCCACGAAACAATAGAACTGGGACAGTGGCACACGCCACCCTTGCGGCACATTGTGGACACGAAACAATGGGCATAAAAGGGTAAGTGTAGAATCAGGGAAGATCTGAGGAAAGACCGGCATGGTAACAGGTCTGGTGATTCGCAGAACCAATTAGCGCATAAAGCGGTGGTGGGGCCCCACGATTAGTGCAAGGGCGGGTTGGACCTGTATGAGTGGGAATGGGTGGTAAGAAACAGGAGCTGCCTGGCACGGGCCAATAGGCCCTCTGCAGGGCCTCTGTTCTTATGTTCGTACACATAAGGGGACACAGGAGGAAGCTGAGTACCCAAAGGAACCCCAGACACGAAAAAGAACCTGATCAATGTCAGAGGGAAAGGAAACGAAAAGCACTAAGAAGCCATGTGGTGGAGGCAAACTCCACCCACAGGAGCAAATGTAGAGAAGACAGAGCCCAGGAGGCTCAGGAAACTGCACAACTGTCAACTGACAGAAGAGGCAAGCACAACAAGGTAAGCACCCCACCAAAAAGTGAGAACCAGCACCTGGCCGACAGAGGCACCAGACATGACAACCTCACCTGCAGAGCAGACACACGATCGTGCCACAACACAGGCGAGCCAAGGAACATACTAGGAGCAGCGCTAATGGTGTGCCTGAAAGCCATGCATACTCGAAGCAGTAGGCATCGTATGTACCGTACCTGAAGAAAATGCTGGTGAAGAAGAAACACGACCAGAGGTGTGCGCCCTGCAGAAGACGGAGCAGTACAGTGGGCGAGGAGGCGGCACCACGCCAAGCCATCCCACACCCGGAAGCAGAGGAAGAATGAAGTGACACCCCCAGATATAAATCCAAAACACCCTCAGCATCCAGAGGGCCACGACTGGAGGGAGAAAACAAGCAAGAAGCCGGAGAAAACCACGAGAAACAATGCGAACACATGAGCATACCACCCATAAACAAAACGCACACCGCAGCCCCAGCGCACAAGGTACGAAACGCACCACCCGGCCAACAGGAGGCGTGGCTCATACACCAGGCGGACACACACATCGTACACACACAACGTACAGACACATCGTAATTCTCGTCACCCATATGGTACCTCTGTTACAGGCTCCGTAATTCTTCCTGCCATTTACGAAAAGTGTAATGGGTTTAAAAGAATTAAAATTAAGAGCAGATTCCTGAAGTTACACTAAATTCTAGTCTTCCACCTCATCAAGACTGAAGGCTCGAGTCGGTAGGGACGGTGGGGGACCTCCACTGCTCACAAGTGGAGCGAGTCAATACTACAGCGACTCACTAAACACTGTATCTAATCAACTCAACAACATAACATAATCGTATGTTACAGACCCGAGGGAAACCACATCGAAAATCAACAGACATACCAAGAACAATGGAAGGTACGAAGAGACTCACGAACCAACAAGAACCACGATCAAGGAACATGCAGGGACAATGACACGAAGTGGTTTAGGCACTGTACGTACTAGGTCAATATATAAATCCATCAATGTTTGTTTCACACCGTGTATGGATGTACCTTACCTGAAAACACTTTTTTTTTTGTACAGTATTTCGACGTAAGAGCGAAAAGGGGTAGGGAAAAGGGGGTGAAACACACCCCCAGGAACGACGGGACCGATGAACCCGAAGGAACACGGAACCGAACCCAGGGAGGGGTTGCCCGAAAACAACAGGAACACAGAGGGAAGGAACAACCCCACTCTGAGGAACTGCCAGCCCCTCACCAAAGGTACAAGGACCCAAGAGGGGCAAACGGGGCCGAGGCCCCCCAGGCAACCCCTCCCTAACCCCGGGAACCTCGACGGCATGACCCGGGGCCGAGTCGCACCCCCAAAGCCCCAGCTTGACAAGGAAAAGCCGGGGCAGCCGTGCAAACACTAAGGAAGGGAACCCACTGGTCAGACCTATATGGCACGGCTGGAGGAACCGACTCGAATGCCTCCGCCGCCACCCCGGAAGAGGAAAACCCCCGAGACCGCTCGAGTCTCAACCCAACCAGACCCCGCCCCAACTCCGAAAACCGCCTATGGTTCGGAGCAGGAAGCAAGGAAGGAAGTGTGCAGAACAGAAGGGGAAAGGACAAGGAGCGGAAGGAGCCAGAGCCGAAGCGACCCCCACCCCCAAGTCCGGACCCCAACCACCAAAACGGGGCAGCCTCAGGGCATCCGGGGCCGCAAACAACCAAGAGCGTTGCAGCAACCTACACCCAGCAAGCAACGCCACAGCCCCCTGCACCTGATTATCATGACCAGTGGCCTGGGTGAAGGAGAGCACGTACCGACAACACTCGTCGGACGACTCCGGGTCACAAGAACAATGACCCAACAGGCAGCATGGCGGAGGCACAACTGGTGAGCATCACCCTGAGACAAGGGAACAGATCAACCATCAAACTCTCAGGACGCGAGTGGGACTCCGGGGACACACCTATAGGACCACGGAGCCCCCGCGGGGTTTCCCAGGGCCCTTAGCCAGTGGTACACGCTAAGGGAAGCCCAGGCAGGGTACCGCGAACCGGCGCCCAAATCTACCAAACAAACTTCTAAAAGCTGAACCCCCGGGACGTGTCCACTCACGGGGGCCAAGCGGGGAGGACCACCAACAGAAGAATCGAAAGAAAAACACATAGAACAGTAATGGGGGACCACAAAAGATAGACAAGATAGAGAGAAGCTGAAACTGAGCCTCGCCGAGGCAAAACGTTTAAATGAGAGCAGGAATAAAGAAGAAATCAATTCTTTTTTCTACAAAGTGATAGGGGTAGGCAGACCAGTAAATTGGTACATAAAGGCAAACCAACAAAATCATTAGAGAGAGGGGGAGTGAAAAATAAGAAGAGGGGGAACAAGTTCCTGAAGATTGCATACACCAACATAGATGGAGTAAGATCAAAGATACTGGAGTTAAGTGATATAATACAGCTGCAGCAACCCGTTCTCGCAAATTTAATAAGTCAATATTGACTTATTAAATATGTGCATAGGTGACATACTTAACATAATAGATACCCTTAAAAAGATTCATAGAAAACACCGACCTTACCTAACCTTGTTAGTATCTTAAGATAAGCATTTTATTGCTTCGTAATTACAATTATTACCTAACCTATAATAGGTATAGGTTAAGTAATAATTGTAATTACGAAGCAATAAGATGCTTATCTTAAGATACTAACAAGGTTAGGTAAGGTCGGTGTTTTCTATGAATCTTTTTAAGGGTATCTATTATGTTTAGTATATCACCTATGCACGTAGTTAATAAGTCAATATTGACTTTACGAATTTGCGAGAACGGGTTGGCTGCAGACACCAGACATTGTTGCACTCACGGAGACAAAACTTGAAGATGCTATTTTAAATGAGGTCATATTCCCATAGGGCTACTCAATTTGGAGACGAGACAGAAAAATCAGGAAAGACGGTGGCGTTGCTGTGCTGGTGAAAGAACACCTAAAGGTGAACGAAATAATGACTGCCAATCCACAAGAAGTTGACATAATAGCACCAGAGATCTGACATGAGGATGAAAAACTAATGATCATAAATGCATATAGTCCACTGCTAAGCAGCACATGGTCAAAGGAGGAGCTAGACAGTAAACGAGAAGGTCTTATAACAATAATGAGAGAGATCATAGCGAGAGCAGATAACGATAGTTCACAACTGTTGATAGTTGGCGACTTCAACTTGAAATCCATAGACTGGGAAGCATATGAAGCTAAAACAGAAGATTTTTAGACCTGTAAATTTGTAGACCTCATCCTGGAAACATTCTTGTATCAACATGTTAAACAAGCTACGAGGATGAGGGAAGGGGACGTTCCCTCCATGCTAGATCTGAAATTTACCAGGAAGGAGGAAGAAATATTTGACATTCAGTACCTTCCTCCCTTGGGTAAAAGTGACCATGTCTTTTTGGGAATAAAGTATTCAATGCGTTATAATCTGGAAGAAAATATGACGGTCGATGCAATTGAAAAACCTGACTTTAGGAGAGGACATTATGGCAACCTTAGAAAAATTTTTAGTGAGTATAATTGGACAGACTTGTTGCTAGGCAAGGAAGTGAATGAGATGTATGTCAAGTTTTGTGAAATATATAATAAAGGCACAAAAAAATTATACCAAAACAGAGAAGCAGAACTAGGAAACAGGATTGGTTCAACATTAAGTGTGAGAGGGCCAGAGACCAAAAGACACAAAAAACCAGCGTTGAATGTAATGAAACGCCATTTTCTTGGTGAGTCCTGGAGGCTCCCCGGAGCTATCCCAGGCTGATATGCTAATGTCAGACTTTGGCATCAGTCATGTGTATGGAGTTCTTAGGCCTACCGGGGACCACAGCCAGAACCGGGCCCCCTCAGAGAGGCAAGGGGAGCAATGGCTTAGAGAAGCCCCTGTGTGGTTGGAAGCATTCTATGTCTGCCATCGACCGGAACAGGCACCCAGAAAGGTAAGCGCCTCAAAACAAACCCCTATTCTGGTTAAAATTGCTACCAAAAGCCAAACTAGTGGATAGAACTCCCCAACCGGAAACAAGCAAACTAGTGTGACGTCACACACCGCCGCGCCGCTGTCTGTGCAGCTCCCCTCTCCCCTGGAGGTGGAATGGGGAGCCCCAGACCCTCCACACCGGCTACCCACACCTCAGTTCTTGAGGCTGGATGTCAAAAACACGAAAAACCGCTGACCGGAGGGAGGGAGGGATGCCGGGGAGCCTCCGGGACTCGCCCAGAAAATGGCGTTTCATTACATTCAACGCTGGTTTTCTAGGGGGGGAGCCTCGTCGGCTGCCCGGAGCTAACTACCCACAGACGGAAAAAGAGGGACTTACCCGGGAGGCGGTCGTCGCTCACTCCTCAACTCGAAGCCGAGACAACCGGCTGCAACCGCCGACCCAAAGCAACACAGGCCCGACAGGACCCAGGGACATTCATAAGGTAACGAGCAGCCAGGACCCTGTTCGACCGCCAAAATCCCCGCGCCCGAATATCTGACAAAGACATATTCCCAAAGACGGCAGCAAGAGCCGCGAACTTACGAACGTCATGGGCATGGGGATAGACCGCAGGCTGGCTGGACTTAATAACCCTGCGGACGACCTGGGAGACCCGAACCCGCAAACAGGGAAGAAGGGAAACCGGACCAACCCACAGTGCGTCCCCAGACAATGAAACAAATGAAACAATGGTGAAACAATGCATGAGACAGCTTGCAAAACGGCGCAGACGTAACATCGATACCGAAAGCAAGCTGAAGCGGCTTCACCAGCGCTGCACAATACGAGGCGACAGTGTTTGGCATAAGATGACGGTCCTGAAACAACCACGAGAGGAAGGACAAGACCACCCAAACAGACAAGGAACTAACACGACGAAGACGCAAAAAGAAACAGAATGACCGCCAGGAAACTTCATACTGCCGCCGAGAAGAAGCCCTCAGGTGGGACACCAACAAGGAGGCCACCTGATCACCATAGAGATGATGATAGACTCGAGTCAAAAAACCCATGACTCGAGTCTATCAAGACTCGAGGAGAAGATCGAACCAGCCACGTGACACACCGGTCCGATCTGCTGAAAGAGGCGGAGCCGCGGGAAAACCCTCGGGTTTGGACACCGAGCAACCAGCGCCTGAAACCAAGGCTGGGCCGGCCACCAAGGGGCCAGAAGGACAACTCTCCCCTGGTAAGTCTCTAAGCGAGTCAGGACCTGGAGCAACAGCCGAACTGGGTAAAGAGGTACAGGAACCCCACCTCGACCAGTCGAGCCGAAAGGCATCGACCCCGATGGCCTCGCGATCGGGGAAGGGCGCCGCATAAACGGGAAGACGCCGCGACCACGCCGACACGAAGAGGTCCACCTCGGGGCGCCCGAACATCTGGCAAAGCCAACGGAAGGACTCGTCGTCGACCGTCCACTCCGTGGAAAGGGGAACGAAGCGAGACAGGGCGTCGGCCAAGACGTTGGACATGCCTCGTACGTGAACCGCCAGGAGAGCCAAACCCCGAGAACTCAGCAGACGAGTCACCTGAAGTGACCAACCCCAAAGAGACAAGGACCGCATCGAACCCCCGCAGTTCAGGCAATGAACCACCGGAGAGCAGTCCGAATGGAGCCGAATCGTCGATCCGCGGGCCACCCGAATCCTCCCCAGAGCAAACCACACTGCCGCGAACTCCCATACCGTGCTGTGAGCTCGACGGAAGGACGGATCCCAATGCCCCTGGCCGGCCTGGTGAGCACTGGTCACAAAACCCCAGCCGAGAGACGACGCATCCGTGTACACATCGAGCGAGGGCTCAGGTAGGCGCCAAGGCACTGAACCCCGAAAAACCCGAAGAGGAAGCCGGTGACGCAGCAACCGACGCAAGGCCCCCAGGGGTCGAACTCTGCGATCGCGAGAGAGGCGGAAGGGGGAACCCCAAAGGAACCAGAACAGCCGTCGAAGCCAAACCCGACCCGGCGGGTAGACCACCATCGCGAAGTTCAGGCTCCCACATAGCCCCTCGAGCAACCGCCGGGTGGCCCGAGGGCCCTCCAGAAACAGACTAAGGCGGGACCGCAGCCGCAGGAGAGACTCCAGAGAGAGAGACAAGGAGGCGGTTCGAGAGTCCCAAATGAGATCCAGCCAAGTCCGAACCTGAGAGGGAACCAGATGGGACTTCCTCCAGTTCACCAAGAACCCGAACTCGGCAAAGCTGTGAAAGAACCAAATCCCTGGCTAGCAAGCAAGCTGACCGGCTGGGAGCCCAAACCAGCCAGTCGTTGAGGTAGGCCAACACCTGAACACTTAGGAGACGCAAACGAGCCACCACAACCCGTGTAAGGCATGTGAACACGCGAGGTGCCAGGTTCAACCCGAACAGGAGACAACGAAAGCGGTAACTCAGACGCCCCACAACAAAACCGAGCCAGTCCCTGAACTGTGGATGAATCGGGACATGCTAATAAGCGTCCCGGAGGTCCAGAGACACCATCCAAGCTCCCGGCTCCAAGAGGAGCCAAACCTGAGACAGCGTAGTCATCCGAAAGGAGGGGCAATGAACCCAGGGGTTCAGACGGGACAAGTCCAGAATGAACCGCAGGTCCGCGCAGTCCCGTTTCGGAACCGAAAACAGACGGGAAACCCATCTGAGGGACGACGTCGTTTCGACGACGCCCAAGCATACCCACTCCAAGACGACTCGACAGAGCGCAGGGGAACAAACCTGCCCTGCCAGCCCCAACCCCCCAAGGGGGGAGGGGCCACCCAACGCCACCGCAGGCCGCGAGACACGACCCGAAAGGCCCACGAATCGTGGGACCAGGCGCGGGCGAACAGTGCAAGCCGCCTCCCCATCGCCCTGTCAATGGGGCAAACCGCGAAAGGGCCGGCGATCCTTATGAGACCCAGAACCCCGCACAGAGCGAACACCGCACCGACCAGATGAGGGAGGGTCCGCAGGAGGAGCCAAACCCGAACCTGACACCAGAGGCCTACCACGACGAGAGGAACCCTGAGCCCTCCTTACCTTGAGGAGCTTCCGGGGCTTAGCGTCCCCGCGGCCCGGTCGTCGACCAGACCTCCTGGTTGCTGGACTGATCAACCAGGCTGTTGGATGCGGCTGCTCGCAGCCTGACGTATGAGTCACAGCCTGGTTGATCAGGTATCCTTTGGAGTTTCTTATCCAGTTCTCTCTTGAACACTGTGAGGGGTCGGCCAGTTATGCCCCTTATGTGTAGCGGAAGCGTGTTGAACAGTCTCGGGCCTCTGATGTTGATAGAGTTCTCTCTCAGAGTACCTGTTGCACCTTCGCTTTGGCACGACCTTTCCGGGAAGACCCACCCTGGGACCCCTGGAAAACCAACAAGTCCGACATCGGACAACAAGCCACCGACGCAGCCTGAATAAACTGCGCCACGGCCGACTCCTTAAACAGAAGAGGACAAAAAGGTGAAGAACGCCGAAGAGCCAGATGCCAAGCAGATTCCACGGAGGAACCCAGCACCGTCTGCCGACACGCGAGACGAGAAACATAAAACAGGGAAACCGCATCCCGCAAAATCGGCGTGAACAGCTTCAACAAGGCAGCTGACGAACGCGCAGCCGAGGACAAGGTGCCGGACCCCGGGACGGACCCAAGCGTCCTCACATCCTCCACGAGCCAATCCGAAGACAGCTCTAGGAGGGAAAAGAACTGCAAGGCTGAAGCCAAAAGACCCCGGGCGCGCAAGTCCTCCGCAACGAGTGCCGCCGAAAGGGTGGGAACCTGCACATGGAGCTGAATAACGCCCACATCGCGGGGAAGGGCAGGGGCAAACAAGCACTCATTCAGGTACTCAAGCTCGCCCCCCAGAAAAACCTGAAGCACCGTGGAAGCTTCCTGCCAGTCCAGCGTGCGAGAACGACAGAAGGAATGCCAGGAATCCAGAACAAACAAGGGGCAGTCTGCTAGCCAGGAAGACTCTGGAACCTCGTAACGGAGCCAGAAAGGGAACGAAGTCCCAAACCTGAATTCGGATGGATCCATTTCCGAGGCATAATCCAGGGTCATGCAGGAGGTAAGCTGCAAAGGCCACTTGCACCACACCAGGTTGGATGCGATAAGCCGAAAACCTCCGGAAGGACGGAACCGACGTACCCGGGGGAACATGGAACCAAACCCGGGGAGGGGGCTGACACCAAATTCAACTCGTACGTAGAGGGGGGAAAAGAAAACCCCACACTTTGTAACAATAAGCCCCGCTCAGAGGGAAGAAAAACCCAGGCGGGGTCCAGTGGGGCCCATGGCCCCCAAGTCAGCCCCTCCCCAGCCTCGAGGTCCTTCACCACAGGACCCGAAGCCGAGTCCTCTCCCCAAGTCCCGACCCCACAAGACAAGGACGGAGCAGCCGGAAAAGCTGGAGGAAGGGGGGCCCACTGGTCAGACCCAGAAGCTTCGGCCGGGAGACAAGACTCGAATGCCTCTGCCGCCTCCCCCCCCCCCCCCGGAAGGGGCACCCCCCGAAGCAGCCCGAGTCTCAAGATCAAGTAACCCCTGCTCCGACCCCGAAACCCTCAGACGCTTCGGGGCCGGAAGCAGGAGGGGACCACCAGAACGAACAGAAGGGAAAGGACGAGGAGGTGCGGACTGAACCAGGATCGAAGCGACCCCCACCCCCAAGTCTGGGTCTCAAAAAGCAAAGCGGGGCAGCCCTCTGGCATCCGGGTGAGCAACCAACCGAGCGCGTTGCAGCAGACGAAACCTAGACTGCAACGCACGCGCCGCCTGTACCCGAATAGAATCATCAGAGGATTGGGTAAATTGGGTCACAAGCAAGCAGCAACACTCACAGGACTCAGGGTCGAAAGTATCACCGACCCAACAGGCAGCGTGGCAGAGGCAAAAACAATGAGGGTCACCCTGAGACAAGGGGACCGAACAACCCTCAAACTCGCACACAGCGAGTGGGGACTCCGGGGTTACATCCATCGGACCCATGCGCCCCCTAGGGGATTCCCAGGGTCCTGAGCATTTACTTTAAGAGGACTCACGGTCAGGTAGTCCCAGGCAGGGTGCTGCAAACCGGCGCCCAAAACTACCAAGCAAACTTCTATAGCTGAACCCCAGGGACGTGTACACTCACAGGGACCTAGCAGGGGGCGCCACCGAGGAGAACAGTGGAAGGGCAAAAACAAACTGAATAAATGACAGAACCCCCCACCAAGCAAAAACAAAAAGAAAAACAAAACCCCGAAAGAGGACAGCGAACCCCAAGGAACAGAGCCAGCCGCGATGTCGGGAAAACAAGCTGTGCAGCACCCTGCGCCCCTACCAGTGCAAACTGCCTCTTACCTGCCGGTAACAAGGGAGAACAGAACACCCAAGAGCCCAACAGGCAGCTGAAAAACCGAAAGGTAAAACGGACCAGCAGAGGCAGACCCCGAGGAGCCTGTGGAAGGTGGCCCCAAGCCCCAAGGGCAGTACTTACAGGGCACCTAGGGAAGGCAGCTCTAGGCGCATGCAGCCCGAGTACTGAAGATAACTCCTGGCTCTCGCACCCACAAAACCACACCCACACGCAAACCACAGTGCAGTAGCGACACCGGAGCCAGAGCACACGACCATCGCCTATAGCACCAGTCTCAAGAACTGAGGTGTGGGTAGCCAGCGTGGAGGGTCTGGGGCTCCCCCCTTCCCCCTCCCGGGGAGGGGGGAGCTGCGCAGACAGCGGCGCGGCGGTGTGTGACGTCACACTAGTTTGCTTGTTTTCGGTTGGGGAGTTCTATCCACTAGTTCGGCTTTTGGTAGCAATTTTAACCAGAATAGGGGTTTGTTTTGAGGCGCTTACCTTTCTGGGTGCCTGTTCCGGTCGATGGCAGACATAGAATGCTTCCAACCACACGGGGGCTTCTATAGGCCATTGCTCACCTTGCCTCTCTGAGGGTGCCCGGTTCTGGCCGTAGTCCCCGGTAGGCCTAAGAACTCCATACACATGACTGATGCCAAAGTCTAACATTAGCATATCAGCCTGGGATAGCTCCGGGGAGCCAACGGGGCTCCCCCCCCAGAAATGGAATCAATACAGGAAGAGGCCAAACCCCCAAACATACCAGCGATACAAAGATGCGAGAAACAACTACACGGCAGTGAGGAGAGAGGCAGAAAGAAATTTTGAAAAAGGGATTGCAGTCAAATGTAAAACAGAACCAGGTTTATTCTATAAATTCATAAACAACAAATTGCAGGTAAAGGATAATATTCAGAGGTTGAAAATGGGAAATAGATTCACGGAAAATGAAAAGGAAATGTGTGAAACATTAAACGAAAAATTCCAAAGTGTGCTTGTACAAAATGAAATCTTCAGGGAACCAGATACAATAAGAATTCCAGAGAACAACATAGAGCACATAGAGGTGTCTAGAGACGAAGTGGAAAAAATGCTCAAGGAGCTAAATAAGAACAAAGCAGTTGGTCCAGATGGAGTTTCACCATGGGTATGTGCACCTGAGCTCAGCATTCCTCTTGAACTGATTTTTCAGGCATCCCTGTTTACAAGAGTTGTAGCTGATGTGTGGAAACAGGCTAACATAGTTCCAATCTACAAAAGTGGAAGCAGGGAAGACCCCCTTAATTATAGACCGGTATCACTGACAAGTGTAATAGTCAAAATATTGGAAAAAATAATTAAATCTAAATGGGTAGAACACCTTGGGAGAAATTATATAATATCAGACAGACAGTATGGTTTTCGATCTGGAAGATCCTGTGTATCGAATTTACTCAGTTTCTATGATCGAGCAACAGAGATATTACAGGAAAGAGATGGTTGGGCTGACTGCATCTATCTGGACCTAAAAAAAGGCTTTCGACAGAGTTCCACATAAGAGGTTGTTCTGGAAACTGGAAAATATTGGAGGAGTGACAGGTACGCTTCTAACATGGATGAAAAATTTTCTGACTGATAGAAAAATGAGGGCTGTGATCAGAGGCAATGTATCGGACTGGAGAAATGTCACAAGTGGAGTACCACAGGGTTCAGTTCTTGCACCAGTGATGTTTATTGTCTACATTAATGATCTACCAGTTGGTATACAGAATTATATTAACATGTTTGCTGATGATGCTAAGATAATAGGAAGGATAAGAAACTTAGATGAATGTCATGCCCTTCAAGATGACCTGGACAAAATAAGTATATGGAGCACCACTTGGCAAATGGAATTTAATGTTAATAAATGCCATGTTATGGAATGTGGAATAGGAGAATTCTGATAAAGAAAGAGATATAGGGGTGGTTCTAGATAGAAAACTATCACCTGAAGACCACATAAAGAATATTGTGTGAGGAGCCTATGCCACACTTTCTAACTTCAGAATTGCTTTTAAATACATGGATCGCGATATACTAAAGAAATTGTTCACAACTTTTGTTAGGCCAAAGCTAGAATATGCAGCAGTTGTGTGGTGCCCATATCTTAAGAAGCACATCAACAAACTGGAAAAGGTGCAAAGACATGCTACTAAGTGGCTCCCAGAACTGAAGGGCAAGAGCTACGAGGAGAGGTTAGAGGCATTAAATATGCCAAAACTAGAAGACAGAAGAAAAAGAGGTGATATGATCACTACATACAAAATAGTAACAGGAATTGATAAAATCGATAGGGAAGATTTCCTGAGACCTGGAACTTTAAGAACAAGAGATATAAACTAGCTAAAGACAGATGCCGAAGAAATATACGAAAATTCACTTTCGCAAACAGAGTGGTAGACGGTTGGAACAAGTTAGGGGAGAAGGTGGTGGAGGCCAAGACTGTCAATAGTTTCAAAGCGTTATATGACAAAGAGTGCTGGGAAGACGGGACACCACGAGCGTAGGTCTCATCCTGTAACTACACTTAGGTAATTACACTTAGGTAATTAACTACAAAAGTAGACCCCCCCACCAGGCAAAAACAAAAGAAAACCCCCGCAAGAGGACAACGTACCCAGGCAAAACAGAGCCGGCCGCTTCTTATAGGTGAAAACTAGCTGTGCGGTACCCCGCGCCCCTACCAGGGACGAAAACTACCACTTACGCAGAGACAAACCAATGCAACAAAACCCCAGCCGACTCCAAGAGCGGCCCAGTACCGAGCAGTAAAGGACACAGCGGAGGTAGAACCCAAGGTGACTTGTGGAAGGTGGCCCCAAGCCCCAAGGGCAGTACTTACAGGGCACCTAGGGAAGATAACCCTAGGCGCATGCAGCCCGAGTACCGTGGAAGCTTACTCCTGGCTCA